>NC_041234.1:54497359-54518317 GCF_002837175.3 Physeter macrocephalus
TCTTTGTTAAACATTTCTTGCATCTTCTCGATCTTTGCCTAAATTGTTTTCCTGAGGTCCTGGATCATCTTCACTATCATTATTCTGAATTCTTTTTCTGGAAGGTTGCCTATCTCCACTTCATTTAGTTGTTTTTCTGGGGTTTTATCTTGTTCCTTCATCTGGTTTATAGTCCTCTACATTTTCATCTTGTCTATCTTTTTGTGAATGTGGGTTTTGTTCCATGAGCTGCAGGACTGTATTTCTTCTTGCTTCTGCTGTCTGCCCTCTGGTGGATGAGTGTATCTAAGAGGCTTGATGGGAGGGACTGGTGGTGGGTAGAGCTGACTGTTGCTCTGGTGGGCAGAGCTCAGTAAAACTTTTATCTGCTTGACTGCTGATGGGTGGGCCTGGGTTCCCTCCCTGTTGGTTTTTTGGCCTGAGGCAACCCAGCACTGGAGGCTACCTGGGCTCTTTGGTGGGGCTAATGACAGACTCTTGGAGGGCTCACACCAAGGTGTACTTCCTAGAACCTCTGCTACCCGTGTCCTTGTCCCCATGGTGAAACAGAGATACCCTCCACCTCTACAGGAGACCCTCCAACAATAGTAGGTAAGTCTGGTTCAGTCTCCCCTGGGCTCACTGCTCCTTCCCCTGTGTCCTGATGCACACTCTACTTTGTGTGTGCCCTCCAAGAGTGGAGTCTCTGTTTCCCCCAATCCTTTCGAAGTTCTGCAATCAAATCCCACCAGGCTTCAACGTCTGATTCTCTAGGAATTCCTCCTCCCATTGCCCAACCCCCAGTTTGGGAAGCCTTACGTGTGGCTCAGAACCTTCACTCCAGTAGCTGGACTTCTGTGGTATAAGTGTTCGCCAGTCTGTGAGTCACCCACCCAGAAGTTATGGGATTTGATTCTACTGTGATTGCTCCCCTCCTACCGTCTCATTGTGGCTTCTCCTTTGTCTTTGGTTGTGGGGTATCTTTTTTGGTGAGTTCCAGTGTCTTCCTGTTGATGCTTGTCCAGCAGCTTGTTGTGATTCTGCTGTTCTTGCAAGAGGGAATTAGAGCATGTCCTTCTACTCTGCCATCTTGGTTCCTCCCATGAATCTTTTATATTTTTATTTTAGTGTCTATTCCATTCATTTCTGCTCTAATCTATTTGATTTATTTCATTTGGTTTTGCTTCTTCTCCTTTCTCTAGTTCCTTTATGAGTTACGCTAGTTTTTTTTTTTTTTTGAGATTTTTCTTATTTCCTGAGGTAAGCTTTATTGCTATAAACTTCACTCTTAGAACTGCTTTTGCTGCATCTTATATGTTTTGCCTCATTGTGTCTTCAGTTTTATTTGTCTCTAGGCATTTTTTTATATCCTCTTTGATTTCTTCAGTGATCCATTAGTTGTTTAGTAGCATATTGTTTAGCCTACACGTTTGTGTTTTTTGCAGTGTTTTCCTGGAATTGATTTCTATTCTCATAGTGTTTTGCTCAGGAAAGGTGCTTGATATGATTTCAATTTTCTTAAATTTACCAAGGCTTCTTTTGTTGCCTAGCATGTGATCTTTCCTTGAAAATGTTCCAAGTGCACTTGAAAAGAATGTGTGTTTTGCTTCTTTTGGATGGAATGCTCTATGTATATCAATTAGGTACATCTGTTCTAATGAGAAATTTAAGGCCAGTGTTTCTTTATTGATTTTCTATCTGGATAATCTGGGCATTGATGTAAACTGTTGTTAAAGTCCCCTACTCTTATTATGTTTCTGTTGATTTTAATATTTACTTTATGTATTTAGGTGCCCTTATATTGGAGATAGATATATATATATGTATATATATGTATATATATATATATATATATATATATATATAGTTGTTATATCTTCTTGGATTGATCCCTTGATTTTTATGCAGTATCCTTCTTTGCCTCTTGCAATAAACTTTATTTTAAAGTCTATTTTGTCTTATATAGGTATTGTTACTTGGGCTTTCATTTGATTTCCATTTAACTGGAATACCTCTTTATATCCCCTCACTTTCAGTCTGTGTTTCTCTAGATATGAAGTGACTCTCTTGTAGGTAGCATATATGAGGGTCTTGTTTCTGTATCCATTCAGTCACTCTATGTCCTTTGATTGTAGCATTTAGTCCATTTACATTTAAGGTAATTTTATTGATATATATGTTCTTTTTGCCATTTTGTTAATTGTTTCAGATTTATTTTTGTAGCTCTTTTTTTCCCCTTTCTTCTTCTTTTGTTCTCTTCTCTTGTGATTTGATGACTATCTTTAGTGTTGTGTTTGGAGTTCTTTTTTCTTTTTGAGTGTATATCTATTACAGTTTTTTGGTTTGAGGTTACCATTAGGTTTTTGTATAGCATTCTCTCTCTCTCCATATATATATATATATATATATATATATATATATCTGGAACATGTTCCTCTACCACCACATTTTGTCTATGTTGCTATTTGTATTTTTATCTATGTGGTAGGTTACATTTCTCAACCTTGGAGAAGAGGCCTTCTGTAGGAGACATCTTATGTGTCCTAGCAGCACACTCTCCTCTTGTCACCCAAGCTATATGCTCTAGGGTTTTCCCCAAAGAGAGATACGTGGGTTCTTCTTTTCTGGTGGGCTGACTATGTGTGCTTTCTGGTAGAGTTTGTTGGCCCCTAGCCCGATTATTTGCAAGCCTCTGCCTTGTGTGGATGTTGTGGGCTACTTGTTAGTGGGGGCCAGTCACAAAGTAGCTGGATGCAGAACCTTAAGGGGTCCAATGGCTAGTGCTGGCTCATTGATGTGCGGAGTCAGGGCTCAGCAAACTCCAAGACTGTTGCATGCCAACTTGTATGTGAAGCCAGGTCCTTGGGTTAGTGCCGAATTACTGGCAGACAGAGCTGGGTCTTGGCGTCTGGTTGTAGGGCCCAGAGATCCCAGAGCTTGTGTCAGATTGCTGGTTGTGAGGTTGGTTCATGAGATAGTTGGATATGGGTTCTGGGGTGCCATGAAGCTTGCATTGGCATGTTAGTGGACAAGGCCAGAGCCCAGCAGGACTCAGGGTAGGATCTGGCCTGCTGTGGGTGGGCTGGGTTTGAAGTCTGGGGTTTGGGGTTTTTCCTGTATCTGGTATCTGCCTCTGGTTAGTGAGTCTTGTCTAGAGGCTAGTTCAGGCTTCCTGGAGGGCAGAGCTCATGACCACCCATTCGTGGTTGGAGCTGGGTCTTGGGTCTCTGTTGGGCAGGGCCATGTTTAGAGGCAGCTGTATGCTCAGGAATTCTTTAGGCAGCCTGTCAGATGATGGCTTGTCATTTGTCCCTGCTCAATTAGTTGTTTGCCCTGGTGCCTACAGGATGTTCAGTGGGGCCAGGTCTTGGCACTAATAAACTAGAAGGAGGATCTCAAGATGGCAGCCACCAGCAAGAGTGTCCTTGCAGTTTAGAGCTCCCCACTATCACTGCCACCAGAGTCTATGTACCCAGGGAGTGTCCTTGCCATAGATAGATTCCAACTGTGGCTACCACCAGTGTCAACGTCCCCAAGGTAAGCTCCAGCTGCCCCCAGCCTCTCTTAGAGACTCTCTAAGACCAAAAGGTAAGACTGGCACAGTGTCCAATCAAATTAGTGCTTTTGCCCTGGGTACCAGTGCACATGATGTTGTGTGTGTGTCCATTTATTTTCATATTATTTTATTTCTTTATTTTAATTTTGTATTGATTACCTATCAATCAAGAAAATATTCCTGAGCTTTGTAAATATAATATTAAATTCCTAAAAATTTAAACTTGTTTATCAAATCTTGATGACATAATTTACCAACATTCTCTCTCTCTCTCTCTAAAATTGTAAAACCACATGTGAATTTATAAATTAGGTTTAATTTAATGAGAATTTATCTCCAAGACATTTACTTGATGCCTCCCCTTCATTGTAGTTTCTTTTAAGATATTCTTACTTAAGAATACTTATGTAAGATCTCTTTAGTTCTCTTATTCTCAGTCTATACTGTCTGTTTAAAGTTCCACTAAATATTTTAACATCTCAAATTCTAAATTAAAATCAAGATGTTATGTTGTTATTCTGGAGTGGGATGTTATAACACTCTGGATTTGAGTGGTAGATTATTTCTGCCAATATTCCAAAATATCTCACACTATCTCTCTTAAGTGAGAACAGGAAGAAAGCCTGCTGGAATGTTAATGATGATAAGAGGGAAAAGAGCTTAGGAAAATGTTTGCAAGAGCCAGAGCATTTCATACTGTTCCTTAATGCTTTTTCTGTTTGTATGTTTGTTTTCCTTATTTTTAAATTTTTATTTTATATTAGATCATAGTTGATTAAAAATGTTGTGTTAGTTTCAGGTGTACAAAAAACTGATTCAGTTATACATATACATGTATCTATTATTTTTCAAATTCTTTCCCCACTTAAGTTATTACAGAATACTGAGCAGTGTTCCCTGTGCTATACAGGTCCTTGTTGATTATATATTTTAAATGTAGCAGTGTGTACATGTCAATCCCCAAATCCCAATCTATTCATCTCCCCAACCCTTCCCCAGTGGTAACTGTAAGTTTCTTCTCTAAGTCTGTTTCTGTTCTGTAAATAAGTTCATTTGCATCATTGTTTTAGATTTCACATATAAGCTATATTATATGATATTTGTCTTTCTCTCTCTGACTTACTTCAGTTAGTATGATAACTTCCAGGTACAACCATCTTGCTGCAAATGGCATTATTTCATTCTTTTTAAAGGCTGAGTAATATTTCATTGAACATATGTAGCACATCTTCTTTATCCATTCATCCATCAGTGGACATTTATATTGTTTCCATGTCTTGGCTATTGTAAACAGCACTGTAATGAATATTGGGGTGCATGTATCCTTTCAAACCATGGTTTTCTCTAGATATATGCCCAGGAATGGAATTGTCGATCATAGGGTAGCTCTATTTTTAGTTTCTTAAATAACTCCCATACTGTTCTCCATAGTGGCTCTACCAATTTACATTCCCACCAACCTTGTAGGGGGATATTGTTTTACCCACACCTTCTCCATCATTTAGTGTGTGTAGACTTTTTGATGATGGCCATTCTCACTGGTGTGAGGTGATACCTCATTGCAGTTTTGATTTGCATTTCTCTAATAATTAGCAATGTTGAACATCTTTTCATGTTTTCTTTTTTTTTTGGCTGTCTGTATATCTTCTTGGGAGAAATGTCTATTTAAGTCTCCTGCCCATTATTTGATTGGGTTGTTTGTTTGTTTTTATATTGAGCCACATGAGCTGATGGTAAATTTTGGAGTTTAATCCCTTGTCAGTTGCATCATTTGCAAATATTGGGTTGGCCAAAACGTTCGTTTGGGTTTTCTCCAACAAACAATGTATATCTCTACATCTGTTTGTGTCATCTTTGATTTCCTTCATCAGTAACTAATAGTTTTTGCAGTACAGGTCTTTTACCTCCTTAGGGGGGTTTATTCCTAGGTATTTTATTCCTTTTGAGGTGATGGTAAATGGGATTGTTTCTTTAACTTATTTTTCTGATATTTTGTTGTTAGTGTATAGGAATACAAGAAATTTCTGTGTATTAATTTTGTATCCTGCAAAATTGCCAAATTCTTTGATGAGCTCTAGTAGTTTACGGGTAGCATCCTTAGGATTTTCTATGTATAATATCATGTCATCTGCAAACAGTGACAGTTTTGCTTCTTCTTTCCCAATTTGGATTACTTTTATTTATTTTTCTTCTCGGATTGCCATGGCTAAGACTTCCAAAACTATATTGAATAAAAGTGGTGAGAGTGGATATCCTTATCTTTTTCCTGATTGTAGAGGAAACACTTTCAGCTTTTCAGCCTTGAGTATGATTTTAGCTGTAGGTTTGTCATATATGGCCTTTATTATGTTGAGGTAGTTTCCACTTATGCCCACTTTCTGAAGAGTTTTTCTTTTTTAATCATAATGGGTGCTGAATTTTGTCAAAAGGATTTATGCATCTATTGAGACGATTGTGTGGTTTTTATTCTTCAATTTGTTGATGTGGTGCATCACACTGATTGATTTGCAGATATTGAAAAATCCTGGTGTCCCTGGGATAAATCTCACTTGATTCTTTTAATGTATTGTTGGATTCGGTTTACTAGTATTTTGCTGAGGATTTTTTCATCTATGTTCATCAGTGTTATTGGCCTGTACTTTTTTTGTGTGTGTGTGGTATCTTTGTCTGATTTAGGTATTATGGAGATGGTGGCCTCATAGAATAAGCTTGGGAGTATTCCTTCCTCTGGAAATTTTTGGAAAAGCTTCAGAAGGATAGGTGTTAATTCTTCTCTAAATGTTTGATAGAATTTGCCCATGAAGCCATCTGGTCCTGGCCTTTTGCTTGTTGGGAGTTTTAAAATCTCAGTTTCAATTTTAGTAGTTGTGACTGGTCTGTTCATATTTTCTATTCCTTCATGGTTCACTATTGGGAGATTTTACCTTTCTAAGAATTCTTCCATTTCTTTTAGGTTATCCATTTTATTGGCATATAGTTGCTTGATGTAGTCTGTTATGATCTTTTGTATTTTTTGGTGTCGGTTGTAACTTGTCTTTTTTTCATTTCTAATTTCATTGATTTGAGCCCTCTCCCTCTTTTTCTTGATGGGTCTGGTTAAAGTTTTTTTCAATTTTGTTTATCTTTACAAAGAATCAGGTTTTAGTTTCATTGGTCTTTTCTACTGTTTTCTTCATTGTTATTTCATTTATTTCTGCTCTGATCTTTATGATGTCTTTCCTTCTACTAACTTTGGGTTTCATTTATTCTTCTTTGTCTAGTTGCTTTAGGTGTATGGTGAGGTAGTTTATTTGTGATTTTTCTGTTTCTTGAAATAAGGTTGTGTTGTTATAAACTTCCCTCTTAGAAATGATTTTGCTGTGTCCCATAGGTTTTGGATTGTCATGCTTTCATTTTTGTTTGTCTCTCTTTTTTGTTTGTTTGTTTGTTATTTTAATTTCCTCTTTGATTTCTTTAGTGATCCATTGGTTGTTTAGTAGCATATTGTTTAGCTACCATGTGTTTTTGTTTTTTTACAGTTTTTTCTTGTAGTTGATTTCTAATCTCTTAGCATTGTGGTTGGAAAACTTGCTTAGTATAATTTTAATTTTCTTAAATTTACCAAATCTTGCTTTGTGGCTCAGCATGTGATCAACCCTGGAGAATATTCCATGTACACTTGAGAAGAATGTGTATTCTGCTGCTTTTGGATGGAATGCTCTGTAAATATCTATTAAGTCCATCTGGTCTAATGTGTGATTTAAGGCCAATTTTTCCTTATTGATCTTCTGTCTTGATGATTGATCCGTTGATGAAATTGGGATGTTAAAATCCCCCACTCTTATTGCGTTACTGTGGATTTCCCCTTTCATGGCCATTAGAATTTGCCTTATATATTGAGGTGCTGTTATGTTGGGTACATATATATTTACAATTGTTATATCTTCTTGGATTGATCCTTTGATTACTACATAGTGTCCTTCTTTGTTTCTTGTAACAGTCTTTATTTTAAAGTCTATTTTGTCTGATATGAGTATTGCTACTCCAGCTTTCTTTTGATTTCCGTTTGCATGGAATACCTTTTTCCATCCTCTCACTTTCAGTCTGTATATGTCCCTAGATCTGAAGTGGGTCTCCTGTAAGCAGCATATAAACAGGTCTTGTTTTTGTATCCATTCAGCCAGTCTGTGTATTTTGGTTTGAGCATTTAATCCATTTACATTTAAGATAATTATCAAGATATATGTTCCTATTGCCATTTCTTAATTGTTTTGTGTTTGTTTTTGTAGGTCTTTTATCTTCCTTTCTTCTTTTGTTCTCTTCTCTTGTGATTTGATCACTAACTTTAGTGTTGTATCAAGATTTCTTTTTCTTTTTTATGTGTGTATCTATTATAGATTTTTGGTTTGCAGTTACCATGACATTTTGATGTCACTGTATGTAAAGAAGGTTGTTTTAAGTTGCTGGTCTTTTACTTTCAAATACATTTCCAATATCCTGCATTTGTGCTCTCCTCTTCTCACCATTCCTGGTTTTGATATCATATTTGTGTGCTGATGATTTCCTAAATTTACTTTCTTTTTGCCTTTACTTGTGAGCTTTTCCATTTGTAATTTTCTTGTTTCTAATAGTGACCCTTTCTTTTCCACTTAAAGAAGTTCCTTTAGCATTTACTGTAAAGCTGGTCTGGTGGTGCTGAATTCTCTTAGCTTTTGCTTATCTGTAAAGCTTTTGATTTCTCTGTTAAATCTGAATGAGAGCTTTCCTGGGTAGAGTATTCTTGGTTGTAGGTTCTTCCCTTTCATTACATTAAATATATTGTGCCACCCCCTTCTGGCTTGCAGAATTTCTTTTTTTTTTTTGATGTTGGGAGTAGGAGTTTATTAATTTATTTTATTTATTTTTGCTGTGTTGGGTCTTCATTTCTGTGCAAGGGCTTTCTCTAGTTGTGGCAAGCAGGGACCACTCTTCATCGCAGTGCACGGACCTCTCACTATTGCGGCCTCTCTTGTTGAAGAGCACAGCCTCCAGACGCGCAGGCTCAGTAGTTGTGGCTCACAGGCCTAGTTGTTCCACGGCATGTGGGATCCTCCCAGACCAGGGCTCGGACCCCTGTCCCCTGCATTAGCAGGCAGATTCTCAACAACTGCCACCAGGGAAGCCCTGGCCTGCAGAATTTCTGCTGATAAATCAGCTGATATCCTTATGGGAGTTTGCTTGTGTGTTATTTGTTCCATTTCTCTTGTTGCTTTTAATAGTTTTTCTTTGTCTTTAATTTTTGTCAATTTGATTACTCTGTGTCTTGACATGTTCCTCATTGTGTTTTTCCTGCCTGGGACTCTCTGCACTTCCTGGACTTGAGTTACTGTTTCCTTTCCCATGGTAGGGAAGTTTTCAGCTATTATCTCTTGAAATATTTTCTCAGGTCTTTTCTCTCTCTCTTCTGCTGGGACCCCTGTAATGCAAATGTTGATGCATTTAATGTTGTCCCAGAGTTCTCATAGAATGTCATCATTTCTTCATATTCTTTTCTTAAGTTCTGTTCCACAGCAGTGATTTCCACCATTCTGTCTTCCAGTTCGCTTATCTGTTCTTCTGCCTCAGTTACTCTGCCATTGATTCCTTCTAGTGTATTTTTCATTTCGGTTATTGTATTATTCATTCTGTTTGTTTGTTCTTTAGCTCTTCTAGCCTTTTGTTAAACATTTCTTGCATCTTCTTGATCTGTGCCTCCATTCTTTTTCCAAGATTTTGGATCATCTTAACTATCATTATTCTGAATTCTCTTTTTTGTAGGGTTCCCTATCTCCACTTCACTTAGTTGTTTTTCTGGGGCTTTATCTTATCACTTCATCTGGAACATATTCCTCTATCTCTCATTTTGTCTAACATTCTGTGATTGTGGTTTCCATTCCACAGGCTGAAAGATTATAGTTTTTTTTCACTTCTGCTGTATGTCCTCTGGTGGATGTGGCTAAGAGTCTTGTGCAGGCTTCCTGCTGGGAACATGTGTTTCCTGCTTGCTAGTGTGTGGAGATGGTCTTCTTCCTCTGGTCAGCAGGGCCATGCTCAGGAAGACTTTAAGCAGCCTGTCCGTTGATGGTTGAGGCTGTGTTTTTGCCCCGTTGCTTGTTTGGTCTGAGGTATCCCAGCAGTGGAGCCTACAGGCTGTTGGGTAGGGCTAGGTCTTGGAGAGGAAATGACAACCTCCATGAAGGCTCACACCAAGTAGTACTCATCAGAATTGCTGCTGCCTGTTTCTTTGTCCCCACAGTGAGCCAGAGCCACACTCCCCTCAGCAGATGACCCTCCAATACTAACAGGTAGGTCTGGCCCAGTCTCTTATAAGGTCACTGATATTTTTCCCCTGGGTCCTGGCATGCATGGGACCTTGTTTGTCCCCTCCAAGATTGGAGTTTCTGTTTCTCCCAGTCCTATGGAATTCTTGTAATCAAACCCCACTGACCTTCAAAGCCGGATTCTCTGTTGGCTCCTCCTCCCATTGTCAGACCTCCACGCTGGGAAGCCTGACTTGGGGCTCAGGACTTTCACTCTTGTGGAAGAACTTCTGTGGTATAACCATTTTCCAGTTTGTGAGTCACCCACCTGGCAGTTATGAGATTTGATTTTATTGTTATTTTCTCCCTCCTACCCTCTCATTGTGGTTACTTCTTTGTGGATCTAGGGTGTCTTTTTCGGTAGCTTCCAGCATTTTGTTTGTCGATGTTTTTTCAGAAGTTAGTTGTGATTTTGGTGTTTTTGTAAGAGGAGGTGAGCTCACACCTTTCTACTCTGCCATCTTGCTGGCCAATCTGTGTGTGTCCTTTAAGAGTGATGTCTCTATTTCCCCAAGTCCCTTGGGCATCCCAAAATTAAGCCCCAGTGTCCTTTAAAGCCAAATGCTCTAGAGGCTTATCTTTCTGGTGCAGGACCCCTGGTCTGGAGAGCCCATTGTGGGGCTCAGAAATCTCACTCATGTGGAAGAACCTCTGCAATGTAATTATTCTCCACATTGTGGGTTGCCCACCTAGGGGTATGGGACTTGATAATATCATGTGTCCACCCTTCCTATCTGTCTTGTTTTAGTTCCTTCTTTTCATCTTTAGTTGTAGAAGATCTTTTCTGGTATATCCCAGTCTTTTTCATCTATGGTTGTTCTTCAGATAGTTGTGATATTGATGTGCTCACAAGAGGAGGTGAGCTCAGGGTCTTACTACTCTGACATCTTGGCCAATCTCTAGATCACCTTTGTTCTTGTATTTGATCTTATATTCTGAAAACTTTCTGTACTCATTTATTAACTCAAATGAATTTTAATATTCCTTAAGGTATTTTATATTCAAGATCATGTCATCTTTAATTAGAGTTTTACACTTCTTTTCCAATCTGGAAGAATTTTATTTCTTCTCCTCATTTAATTTCCCTTAATCTTAGAAGGAAAATTAAGAAAGATGTTATTTACATTTTTTATAGGTACCCTTAATCAGGTTGAGGAAGTTTCCTTGCATTACTAGTTTCCTTTTATGTCTTCTCTTCCTAGGATTTTTATGATGAAAATGTATTGGATTATATAAAATCCTTTGTCTGAATCTACTGAGATGATTGCATTTCTCCCCTCATATACTATTCATATGATGAATTACATCAATTTGTTTACAGCTGTTAAATCAAGTCAGCATTAATGAGGTAACTTCTACTTTGTCATGAAGTATAGTTCTTTTTAGATGTGGCTGAATACAACTGGCTAGTATTTTTGTGGGAATTTTGGCATCTGAATTCATAAATTATATTACTCTGAACTTTTTGGGGGTGTCTTTGTCATATTTTGATATCACTATACTACTGGCCTCCATTTAGAATGAACTGGGAAGTGTTCCCTATTTTTAAATTTTTTTACAAGAGTTTGTGAAGGATTGGTGTTAATTCTTCTTTAAAGATTTAGTAGATTTCAGCAATGAAACTGTTTTGGGGTTTTTCTTTGTAGGAAGATTTTACTTAATGTTTCAGTAAATTTAATACTGTTTCCTTTTCTTTCTTATAGGTCTTTTCAGGCTTTCTGTTTTCTTCTAGACTCAGTTTGATTTGTTTCTTTCTATGAATTTATCCCTTTCATCTAGCTTATCTAATTTGTTGGCATATAGTTGTCCTTTTATTCCATTGTAATCCATTTTATTTCTCTAAGTTCACTAGTGATAATTGCTCTTTTACTTTTGATTTTAGTAATTTGAATCTTCTTTCTTTGTTCTTATTCAATCTAGGTAGACGTTTGTCATTTTTAAAAACCTTTTAAATTAACCAACTCTTTGATTTGTTGATTTTTCCTCCTGTTGTACTGTTCTGTAATTAATTTATTTCTCCTCTAATTTTTATTATTTTCATCCTTCTGCTTGAATTAGGTTTACTTTATTATTATTTTCTTAAGGTGGAAGATTAAGTCATTGATTTCGGATCTTTCTTCTTTGTAATATAGGTGTTTACATAAATACATTTCACTCAAAGTACCACTTTTGCTGTGGTCAATAAATTTTAGTATGTTGTGTTTTCACTTTCATTTATCTCAAAGTATTTTCAATTACCTTTGTGATTCATTTTTTACTCATTGGTCATCAGGAGTGTGATTTTAAATTTCCACATGTTTATGAATTTCCCAAATGTCCTGCTGTTGTCATTTTCTAATTTCATTCCACTTTTTTTCTGAGAATATACTTTATATGATATCAATACTTTTAAATATATCCAGACTTATTTTATGGTGTAACATAGATTCTACCTTGGAGTATGTTCCATGTGCACTTGAAAAATGTGTATTCTGATTTTGTTGGGTGGAATGTTTTGACAACACCTGCAAGTACAGTTGCTTTAGTCTTGTTCAAGTTTTGTGTATTCTTGTTGAACTTCTGCTTTGTCTGCTGTTTATTATTGAAAGTTGTGTATTGAAATCTCTATTATCTTGAATCGTTTATCTCTCTTCAAGTCTATCTTTTTGCTTCTTATACTTTGGGACTCTGTTTATAGGTGTTTATATGTGTATAATTGTAATATGTTCCTGATGGATTTACTCATTTACCATTAAAATGTTCTTTTTTATCTCTAGTAATAGTTTTTATTTATATTTGTCTGATATTAGTTTAATCAGCTCAGCTCTCTTATGTTTGCTCTGTGAATGGTTTATGTTTCATGCAATTATGGGATTAAGTAGATTTTCTTGAGTGAATGTTTTTCTGATTGCTGTATGTCCTTCAGAAAATTTCTAGATACTTTAAATAAACATTCATAAATTTTTTTCTAGTTAAATAGTTGTTTTGTAGGAAAAATTGTCCACTGCACTCCACAGTCCACCATTCTGGAAGTTGATCTCTCTTGCTTTCTTTCAATTAATGTTTACATGGTATATCTTTTCCCATCCTATTTCCTTCAATCTACCTGTATCATTATAATTGATGTGAGTGTCTTGTAGATAGGACACAGTTAGTTCATCTGTGTTTTTCTATTTTAATACACTGCATCAATCTTTGTGTTTTAATGGGGATATTTAGGTCGTTTACATTTAATGGAATTATTGAAATATTAGAGGTTATGTCTGCCCTTTTACTTCTTGTTTGCTGTTTGTTCCCTCTGTTTTATTTTCTCTATTTTTTTCCTGCCTCTTTGTGGATAATTTTACTTCTTTTTAGAATACATTTTGATTTATTTGTGATACTCTAAGGACATGAATGTTAGATATTTTGTTAGAGTCCTATAGGTCTCTGAGTATATTTTCAAAAATTTTTTCAGTTTATTTTATTTCTGTTGTTTATTCTGTTTAATTTTATTTTTTCAGATTTAATTTTCCTTTTTGATCTTTTTTATATTCTCTTTTTTTTGGGAAACTTTCTGTTTCTTTGCTAATGCTTCCTGTTTTTTCATTTGTTTCAAGTGTGTTCATAATTACTCACTGAAGAATTATTATGATGACTACTTTGAAATGATTGCCAGGTTATTCTAACATCTGCATCATCTCAGTGTTGTCATCTCTTTTTATCTTTTCACATTCATATTGTAATTTTTCTGGCTATTGTTATGATTGAGTACATTTTAATTAAAACCTGGAAAATTTTGTTATTATGTTATGAGACACTGAACCTTATTTAAATCTTATCTTTAGGTAGGCCTCCTCTGACACCATTCAAGTGCAAGAAAGAGAATGTTATCTTTTTTGTTTATTTAACATTTTTGTTGGAGTATAATTGCTTTACAATAGTGTGATAGTTTCTGCTTTATAAAAAAGTGAATCAGTTATATGTATACACATGTTCCCATATCTCTTCCCTCCAGCATCTCCCTCCCATGCACCCTCCCTATCCCACCCCTCTAAACGTTCACAAATCACCTAGCTGATCGCCCTGTGCTACGCGGCTGCTTCCCACTAGCTATCCACTTTATGCTTTGTAGTGTATATATGTCCATGCCACTCTTTCACCTCGTCACAACCTCCCCCTCCCCCTCCTCATATCATCAAGTCCATGCTCTAGTAGGTCTGTGTCTTTATTCCTGTCTTACCCCTAGGTTCTTCATGACCATTTTTTTTCTTAGATTACATATATATGTGTTAGCATATGGTATTTGTTTTTCTCTATCTGACTTACTTCGCTCTGTATGACAGACTCTACGTCCATCCACCTCACCACAAAAAACTCAATTTCGTTTCTTTTTATGACTGAGTAATATTCCATTGTGTATATGTGCCACATCTTCTTTATCCATTCATCTGTTGATGGACATTTAGGTTGCTTCCATGTCCTGGCTATTGTAAATAGAGCTGCAATGAACATTGTGGTACATGACAATTTTTGAATTATGGTTTTCTCAGGGTATATGCCTAGTAGTGGGATTACTAGCTCCTTTGGTAGTTCTAGTTGTAATTTTTAAGGAACCTCCATACTGTTCTCCATAGTGGCTGTATCAATTATATATTGTGCCACCCCCTTCTGGCTTGCAGAATTTCTTTTTTTTTTTTGATGTTGGGAGTAGGAGTTTATTAATTTATTTTATTTATTTTTGCTGTGTTGGGTCTTCATTTCTGTGCAAGGGCTTTCTCTAGTTGTGGCAAGCAGGGACCACTCTTCATCGCAGTGCACGGACCTCTCACTATTGCGGCCTCTCTTGTTGAAGAGCACAGCCTCCAGACGCGCAGGCTCAGTAGTTGTGGCTCACAGGCCTAGTTGTTCCACGGCATGTGGGATCCTCCCAGACCAGGGCTCGGACCCCTGTCCCCTGCATTAGCAGGCAGATTCTCAACAACTGCCACCAGGGAAGCCCTGGCCTGCAGAATTTCTGCTGATAAATCAGCTGATATCCTTATGGGAGTTTGCTTGTGTGTTATTTGTTCCATTTCTCTTGTTGCTTTTAATAGTTTTTCTTTGTCTTTAATTTTTGTCAATTTGATTACTCTGTGTCTTGACATGTTCCTCATTGTGTTTTTCCTGCCTGGGACTCTCTGCACTTCCTGGACTTGGGTTACTGTTTCCTTTCCCATGGTAGGGAAGTTTTCAGCTATTATCTCTTGAAATATTTTCTCAGGTCTTTTCTCTCTCTCTTCTGCTGGGACCCCTGTAATGCAAATGTTGATGCATTTAATGTTGTCCCAGAGTTCTCATAGAATGTCATCATTTCTTCATATTCTTTTCTTAAGTTCTGTTCCACAGCAGTGATTTCCACCATTCTGTCTTCCAGTTCGCTTATCTGTTCTTCTGCCTCAGTTACTCTGCCATTGATTCCTTCTAGTGTATTTTTCATTTCGGTTATTGTATTATTCATTCTGTTTGTTTGTTCTTTAGCTCTTCTAGCCTTTTGTTAAACATTTCTTGCATCTTCTTGATCTGTGCCTCCATTCTTTTTCCAAGATTTTGGATCATCTTAACTATCATTATTCTGAATTCTCTTTTTTGTAGGGTTCCCTATCTCCACTTCACTTAGTTGTTTTTCTGGGGCTTTATCTTATCACTTCATCTGGAACATATTCCTCTATCTCTCATTTTGTCTAACATTCTGTGATTGTGGTTTCCATTCCACAGGCTGAAAGATTATAGTTTTTTTTCACTTCTGCTGTATGTCCTCTGGTGGATGTGGCTAAGAGTCTTGTGCAGGCTTCCTGCTGGGAACATGTGTTTCCTGCTTGCTAGTGTGTGGAGATGGTCTTCTTCCTCTGGTCAGCAGGGCCATGCTCAGGAAGACTTTAAGCAGCCTGTCCGTTGATGGTTGAGGCTGTGTTTTTGCCCCGTTGCTTGTTTGGTCTGAGGTATCCCAGCAGTGGAGCCTACAGGCTGTTGGGTAGGGCTAGGTCTTGGAGAGGAAATGACAACCTCCATGAAGGCTCACACCAAGTAGTACTCATCAGAATTGCTGCTGCCTGTTTCTTTGTCCCCACAGTGAGCCAGAGCCACACTCCCCTCAGCAGATGACCCTCCAATACTAACAGGTAGGTCTGGCCCAGTCTCTTATAAGGTCACTGATATTTTTCCCCTGGGTCCTGGCATGCATGGGACCTTGTTTGTCCCCTCCAAGATTGGAGTTTCTGTTTCTCCCAGTCCTATGGAATTCTTGTAATCAAACCCCACTGACCTTCAAAGCCGGATTCTCTGTTGGCTCCTCCTCCCATTGTCAGACCTCCACGCTGGGAAGCCTGACTTGGGGCTCAGGACTTTCACTCTTGTGGAAGAACTTCTGTGGTATAACCATTTTCCAGTTTGTGAGTCACCCACCTGGCAGTTATGAGATTTGATTTTATTGTTATTTTCTCCCTCCTACCCTCTCATTGTGGTTACTTCTTTGTGGATCTAGGGTGTCTTTTTCGGTAGCTTCCAGCATTTTGTTTGTCGATGTTTTTTCAGAAGTTAGTTGTGATTTTGGTGTTTTTGTAAGAGGAGGTGAGCTCACACCTTTCTACTCTGCCATCTTGCTGGCCAATCTGTGTGTGTCCTTTAAGAGTGATGTCTCTATTTCCCCAAGTCCCTTGGGCATCCCAAAATTAAGCCCCAGTGTCCTTTAAAGCCAAATGCTCTAGAGGCTTATCTTTCTGGTGCAGGACCCCTGGTCTGGAGAGCCCATTGTGGGGCTCAGAAATCTCACTCATGTGGAAGAACCTCTGCAATGTAATTATTCTCCACATTGTGGGTTGCCCACCTAGGGGTATGGGACTTGATAATATCATGTGTCCACCCTTCCTATCTGTCTTGTTTTAGTTCCTTCTTTTCATCTTTAGTTGTAGAAGATCTTTTCTGGTATATCCCAGTCTTTTTCATCTATGGTTGTTCTTCAGATAGTTGTGATATTGATGTGCTCACAAGAGGAGGTGAGCTCAGGGTCTTACTACTCTGACATCTTGGCCAATCTCTAGATCACCTTTGTTCTTGTATTTGATCTTATATTCTGAAAACTTTCTGTACTCATTTATTAACTCAAATGAATTTTAATATTCCTTAAGGTATTTTATATTCAAGATCATGTCATCTTTAATTAGAGTTTTACACTTCTTTTCCAATCTGGAAGAATTTTATTTCTTCTCCTCATTTAATTTCCCTTAATCTTAGAAGGAAAATTAAGAAAGATGTTATTTACATTTTTTATAGGTACCCTTAATCAGGTTGAGGAAGTTTCCTTGCATTACTAGTTTCCTTTTATGTCTTCTCTTCCTAGGATTTTTATGATGAAAATGTATTGGATTATATAAAATCCTTTGTCTGAATCTACTGAGATGATTGCATTTCTCCCCTCATATACTATTCATATGATGAATTACATCAATTTGTTTACAGCTGTTAAATCAAGTCAGCATTAATGAGGTAACTTCTACTTTGTCATGAAGTATAGTTCTTTTTAGATGTGGCTGAATACAACTGGCTAGTATTTTTGTGGGAATTTTGGCATCTGAATTCATAAATTATATTACTCTGAACTTTTTGGGGGTGTCTTTGTCATATTTTGATATCACTATACTACTGGCCTCCATTTAGAATGAACTGGGAAGTGTTCCCTATTTTTAAATTTTTTTACAAGAGTTTGTGAAGGATTGGTGTTAATTCTTCTTTAAAGATTTAGTAGATTTCAGCAATGAAACTGTTTTGGGGTTTTTCTTTGTAGGAAGATTTTACTTAATGTTTCAGTAAATTTAATACTGTTTCCTTTTCTTTCTTATAGGTCTTTTCAGGCTTTCTGTTTTCTTCTAGACTCAGTTTGATTTGTTTCTTTCTATGAATTTATCCCTTTCATCTAGCTTATCTAATTTGTTGGCATATAGTTGTCCTTTTATTCCATTGTAATCCATTTTATTTCTCTAAGTTCACTAGTGATAATTGCTCTTTTACTTTTGATTTTAGTAATTTGAATCTTCTTTCTTTGTTCTTATTCAATCTAGGTAGACGTTTGTCATTTTTAAAAACCTTTTAAATTAACCAACTCTTTGATTTGTTGATTTTTCCTCCTGTTGTACTGTTCTGTAATTAATTTATTTCTCCTCTAATTTTTATTATTTTCATCCTTCTGCTTGAATTAGGTTTACTTTATTATTATTTTCTTAAGGTGGAAGATTAAGTCATTGATTTCGGATCTTTCTTCTTTGTAATATAGGTGTTTACATAAATACATTTCACTCAAAGTACCACTTTTGCTGTGGTCAATAAATTTTAGTATGTTGTGTTTTCACTTTCATTTATCTCAAAGTATTTTCAATTACCTTTGTGATTCATTTTTTACTCATTGGTCATCAGGAGTGTGATTTTAAATTTCCACATGTTTATGAATTTCCCAAATGTCCTGCTGTTGTCATTTTCTAATTTCATTCCACTTTTTTTCTGAGAATATACTTTATATGATATCAATACTTTTAAATATATCCAGACTTATTTTATGGTGTAACATAGATTCTACCTTGGAGTATGTTCCATGTGCACTTGAAAAATGTGTATTCTGATTTTGTTGGGTGGAATGTTTTGACAACACCTGCAAGTACAGTTGCTTTAGTCTTGTTCAAGTTTTGTGTATTCTTGTTGAACTTCTGCTTTGTCTGCTGTTTATTATTGAAAGTTGTGTATTGAAATCTCTATTATCTTGAATCGTTTATCTCTCTTCAAGTCTATCTTTTTGCTTCTTATACTTTGGGACTCTGTTTATAGGTGTTTATATGTGTATAATTGTAATATGTTCCTGATGGATTTACTCATTTACCATTAAAATGTTCTTTTTTATCTCTAGTAATAGTTTTTATTTATATTTGTCTGATATTAGTTTAATCAGCTCAGCTCTCTTATGTTTGCTCTGTGAATGGTTTATGTTTCATGCAATTATGGGATTAAGTAGATTTTCTTGAGTGAATGTTTTTCTGATTGCTGTATGTCCTTCAGAAAATTTCTAGATACTTTAAATAAACATTCATAAATTTTTTTCTAGTTAAATAGTTGTTTTGTAGGAAAAATTGTCCACTGCACTCCACAGTCCACCATTCTGGAAGTTGATCTCTCTTGCTTTCTTTCAATTAATGTTTACATGGTATATCTTTTCCCATCCTATTTCCTTCAATCTACCTGTATCATTATAATTGATGTGAGTGTCTTGTAGATAGGACACAGTTAGTTCATCTGTGTTTTTCTATTTTAATACACTGCATCAATCTTTGTGTTTTAATGGGGATATTTAGGTCGTTTACATTTAATGGAATTATTGAAATATTAGAGGTTATGTCTGCCCTTTTACTTCTTGTTTGCTGTTTGTTCCCTCTGTTTTATTTTCTCTATTTTTTTCCTGCCTCTTTGTGGATAATTTTACTTCTTTTTAGAATACATTTTGATTTATTTGTGATACTCTAAGGACATGAATGTTAGATATTTTGTTAGAGTCCTATAGGTCTCTGAGTATATTTTCAAAAATTTTTTCAGTTTATTTTATTTCTGTTGTTTATTCTGTTTAATTTTATTTTTTCAGATTTAATTTTCCTTTTTGATCTTTTTTATATTCTCTTTTTTTTGGGAAACTTTCTGTTTCTTTGCTAATGCTTCCTGTTTTTTCATTTGTTTCAAGTGTGTTCATAATTACTCACTGAAGAATTATTATGATGACTACTTTGAAATGATTGCCAGGTTATTCTAACATCTGCATCATCTCAGTGTTGTCATCTCTTTTTATCTTTTCACATTCATATTGTAATTTTTCTGGCTATTGTTATGATTGAGTACATTTTAATTAAAACCTGGAAAATTTTGTTATTATGTTATGAGACACTGAACCTTATTTAAATCTTATCTTTAGGTAGGCCTCCTCTGACACCATTCAAGTGCAAGAAAGAGAATGTTATCTTTTTTGTTTATTTAACATTTTTGTTGGAGTATAATTGCTTTACAATAGTGTGATAGTTTCTGCTTTATAAAAAAGTGAATCAGTTATATGTATACACATGTTCCCATATCTCTTCCCTCCAGCATCTCCCTCCCATGCACCCTCCCTATCCCACCCCTCTAAACGTTCACAAATCACCTAGCTGATCGCCCTGTGCTACGCGGCTGCTTCCCACTAGCTATCCACTTTATGCTTTGTAGTGTATATATGTCCATGCCACTCTTTCACCTCGTCACAACCTCCCCCTCCCCCTCCTCATATCATCAAGTCCATGCTCTAGTAGGTCTGTGTCTTTATTCCTGTCTTACCCCTAGGTTCTTCATGACCATTTTTTTTCTTAGATTACATATATATGTGTTAGCATATGGTATTTGTTTTTCTCTATCTGACTTACTTCGCTCTGTATGACAGACTCTACGTCCATCCACCTCACCACAAAAAACTCAATTTCGTTTCTTTTTATGACTGAGTAATATTCCATTGTGTATATGTGCCACATCTTCTTTATCCATTCATCTGTTGATGGACATTTAGGTTGCTTCCATGTCCTGGCTATTGTAAATAGAGCTGCAATGAACATTGTGGTACATGACAATTTTTGAATTATGGTTTTCTCAGGGTATATGCCTAGTAGTGGGATTACTAGCTCCTTTGGTAGTTCTAGTTGTAATTTTTAAGGAACCTCCATACTGTTCTCCATAGTGGCTGTATCAATTTACATTCCCACCAGAAGTGCAAAGGTATTCCCTTTTCACCACACCCTCTCCAGGATTTATTGTTTCTAGAGTTTTTGATGATGGCCATTCTGACTAGTGTGAGATGATATATCATTGTAGTTTTGATTTGCATTTCTCTGATGATTAAGGATGTTGAGCATTCCTTCATGTGTTTGCTGAAAATCTGTATATCTTCCTTAGAGAAATGTCTATTTAGGTCTTCTGCCCATTTTTTTTTTTTTTTTTTTGCGGTGCGTGGGCCTTTCACTGTTGTGGCCTCTCCCTTTTGCGGAGCACAGGCTCCGGACGTGCAGGCTCAGCGGCCATGGCTCACAGGCCCAGCCGCTCCGCGGCATGTGGAAT
>NC_041234.1:54518575-54565856 GCF_002837175.3 Physeter macrocephalus
GTCAAAAAGGATCTTGCTGTGATTTATGTCGTAGAGTGTTCTGCCTATGTTTTCCTCTAAGAGTTTGATAGTGTCTGGCCTTACATTTAGGTCTTTAATCCATTTTGAGCTTATTCTTGTGTATGGTTTTACGGAGTGTTCTAATTTCATACTTATACATGTATCTGTCCAGTATTCCCAGCACCACTTATTGAAGAGGCTGTCTATTCTCCACTGTATATTCATGCCTACATTATCAAAGATAAGTTGACCATATGTGCGTGGGTTTATCTCTGGGCTTTCTATCCTGGTCCATTGATCTATATTTCTGTTTATGTGACAGTACCATACTGTCATGTGTACTGTAGCTTTGGAGTATAGTCAGAAGTCAGGGAGCCTGATTCCTCCAGCTCCATTTTTCGTTCTCAAGATTGCTTTGGCTATTCGGGGTCTTTTGTGTTTCCATACAAATTGTGAAATCTTTTGTTCTCGTTCTATGAAAAAAGCCAGTGGTAGATTGATAGGGAATGCATTGAATCTATAGATTGCTTTGGGTAGTAGAGTCGTTTTCACAATATTAATTCTTCCAATCCAAGAACATGGTATATCTCTCCATCTATTCGTATCATCTTTAATTTATTTCATCAGTGTCTTATAATTTTCTGCATACAGAACCTTTGTCTCATTAGGTAGGTTTATTCTTAGATATTTTATTCTTTTTGTTGCAATGGTAAATGGAAGTGTTTTCTTAATTTCACTTTCAGATTTTTCATCATTAGTGTATAGGAATGCAAGACATTTCTGTGCATTAATTGTGTATCCTGCTACTTGACCAAATTCATTCATTAGCTCTAGTAGTTTCCTGGTAGCATCTTTAGGATTCTCTATGTATAGTATCATGTCATTTGCAAACAGTGAGTGTTTTACTTCATATTTTCTGATTTGGATTTCTTTATTTCTTTTTCTTCACTGATTGTTGTGGCTAAAATTTCCAAAACTGTATTGAATAAGAGTGGTGAGAGTGAGCAACCTTGTCTTGTTCCTGATCTTAGTGGAAATGGTTGCTGTTCTTCACCATTGAGCATGATGTTGGCTGTGGGTTTGCCATATATGGCCTTTATTATGTTGAGGAAAGTTCCCTCTATGCCTACTTTCTGCAGTGTTTTTATCATAAATGGGTGTTGAATTTTGTTGAAAGCTTTCTCTGCATATATTGAGATTATCATCGGGTTTTTCTCCTTCAATTTGTTAATATGGTGTATCATGTTGATTGATTTGCATATATTGAAGAATCCTTGTATTCCTGGAATAAACCCCACTTGATCATGTTGTATGATCCTTTTAATGTGCTCTTGGATTCTGTTTGCTAGTATTTTGTTGAGGATTTTTGCATCTATGTTCATCAGTGACATTGGCCTGTAGTTTTCTTTCTTTGTGACATCTTTGTCTGGTTTTCATGTCAGGGTGATGGTGGCCTCGTAGGTTGAGTTTGGGAGTCTTCCTCATTCTGCTGTCTTTTGGAAGAGTTTGAAAAGGGTAGGTGTTAGCTTTTCTCTAAATGTTTGATAGAATTCTCTTGTGAAGCCATCTGGTCCTAGCCTTTTGTTTGTTGGAAGATTTTGAAGCACAGTTTCAATTTCATTGCTTTTGATTGGACTCTTCATATTTTCTCTTTCTTCCTGGTTCAGTCTCGGCAGGTTGTGCATTTCTAAGAATTTGTCAATTTCTTCCAGGTTGTCCATTTTATTGGCATAGTGTTGCTTGTAGTAATCTCTCGTTATGTTTTGTATTTCTGCAGTGTCAGTTGTTACTTCTCCTTTTTAGCTTCTAATTCTACTGATTTGAGTCTTCTCCTTTTTTTCTTGATGAGTCTGGCTAATGGTTTATCAATTTTGTTTATCTTCTCAAAGAACCAGCTTTTAGTTTTATTGATCTTTGCTATCATTTCTTTCATTTCTTTTTCATTTATTTCTGATCTGATCTTTATGATTTTTTTCCATCTGCTAACTTAGGGCATTTTTTCTTCTTTCTTTAATTGCTTTAGGTGTAAGGTTAGTTTGTTTATTTGAGATGTTTCCTGTTTATTAAGGTAGGATTATATTGCTATAAACTTCCCTCTTAGAACTGCTTTTGCCACATCCCATAGGTTTTGGGTCATTGTGTCTCCATTGTCATTTGTTTCTAGGTATTTTTTGATTTCCTCTTTGATTTCTCAGTCATCACATCATTATTAAGTAGTGTATTGTTTTGCCTCTATGTGTTTTTAAGTTTTTACAGAACTTTTCCTGTAATTGATATCTAGTCTCAAAGCGTTGTGGTCAGAAAAAATATTTGATACAATTTCAATTTTCTTAAATTTACCAAGGCTCGACTTGTGACCCAAGATATGATCTATCCTGGAGAATGTTCCATGTGCACTTGAGAAAAATATGTATTGTGTTGTTTTTGGATGGATTGCCCTATAAATATCAATTAAGTCCATCTTGTTAAATGTATCATTTAAAGCTTGTGTTTCCTTATTTATTTTCATTTTGAATGATCTGTCCATTGGTGAAAATGGGGTGTTAAAGTCCCCTACTATGATTGTGTTACTGTCGATTTCCCCTTTTATGTCTGTTAGTATTTCCCTTTTGCTCTGATGTTGGGTGCAAAAATATTTACAATTGTTATATCTTCTTCGATCGATCCCTTGATCATTATGTAGTGTCCTTCTTTGTCTCTTGTAATAGTCTTTATTTTAAAGTCTATTTTGTCTGATATGAGAATTGCTACTCCAGCTTTCTTTGGATTTCCATTTGCATGGAATATCTTTTTCCATCCCCTCGCTTTCAATCTGTATGTATTCCTATGTGTGAAATGGGTCTCTTGTAGATAGCGTATATACGGGTCTTGTTTTCGTATCCATTCAGCCAGTCTGTGTCTTTTGGTGGGAGCATGTTTCTCCTTGGATTTATCCTGTATGGGACTCTCTGTGCTTCCTGGACTTGATTAACTATTTCCTTTCCCATATTAGGGAAGTTTTCAACTATAATCTCTTCAAATATTTTCTCAGACCATTTCTTTTTCTCTTCTTCTTCTGGGACCCCTATAATTCGAATGTTGGTACATTTAACGTTGTCCCGGAGGTCTCTGATACAGTTCTCAGTTCTTTTCATTCCTTTTTCTTTATTCTGCTCTGCAGTAGTTATTTCCACTATTTTATCTTCCAGTTTTGTTATCCGTTCTTCTGCCTCAGTTATTCTGCTATTGATCCCTTCTAGACTATTTTTAATTTCATTTATTGTGTTGTTCATCGTTGCTTGTTTCCTCTTTGTTCTTCTAGTTCCTTGTTAAATGGTTCTTGCATTTTCTCTATTCTGTTGCCAAGATTTTGGATCATATTTACTATCATTATTCTGAATTATTTTTCAGGTAGACTGCCTATTTCCTCTTCATTTGTTAGGTCTGGTGGTTTTTTACCTTTCTTCTTCATTTGCTGTGTGTTTGTCTGTCTTCTCATTTTGCTTATTTTACTGTGTTTTGGGTCTCCTTTTCTCAGACTGCAGGTTCATATTTCCCATTGTTTTTGTTGTTTGTCCCCAGTGGGTAAGGTTAGTTCAGTGGGTTGTGTAGGTTTCCTGGTGGAGGGGACTAGTGCCTGTGTTCTGGTGGATGAGGCTGGATCTTGTCTTTCTAGTGGGCAGGTCCACGTCTCTTGGTGTGTTTTGGGGTGTCTGTGGCCTTATTATGATTTTAGGCAGCCTGTCTGCTAACGAGTGGGGTTGTGTTCCTGTCTTGCTAGTGCTTTGGCATAGCGTGTGCAGCACTGTAGCTTGCTGGTCGTTGAGTACAGCTGGGTCTTAGTGTTGAGATTGAGATCTCTGGGAGACTTTCACTGTTTGATTTTACATGGAACTGGGAGGTCTCTTGTGGAAGAGTGTTCTGAAGTTGGTTCTCCCACCTCAGACGCACAGCGCTGATGCCTGGCTGTAGCACTAAGAGCCTTTCATCCACTCGGCTCAGAATAAAAGGGAGAAAAAATAGAAGTAAAGAAAGAAAGAGCATAAAATAAAATAAAGATAAAATAAAATAAATTTTTTAAAATAAAATATAAAAAATAATTATTAAGATAAATATTTTTTAAAGAAAAACAAACAAACAGAGAAAAACTGGATGGTCAGAACCCTAGGAGAAATGGTGAAAGCAAAGTTTTATAGAGAAAGTCTCACACAGAAGCATACACATACAGACTCACAAAAAGAGGAAATGGGGGAAAAATATCTGTCTTGCTCTCAAAGTCCACCTCCTCAATTTGGGATGATTCGTTGTCTATTCAGTTATTCCACAGATTCAGGGTACATCAAGTTGATTGTGGAGATTTAATCCACTGCTTCTGAAGCTTCTGGGAGAAATTTCCCTTTCTCTTCTTTGTTTGCACAGCTCCCAGGTTTCATCTTTGAATTTGGACCCGCCTCTGCGTGTAGGTCACCTGAGGGCGTCTGTTCTTTGCTCAGACTGGATGGAGTTAAAGGAGCAGCTGATTTTGGGGTTCTGATTCACTCAGGCCAGTGGGAGGGAAAGGTACGGATGTGGGGTGAGCTTGCTGTGGCAGAGGCTGGCATGACTTTGCACCATCCTGAGGCTCACTGTGTGTTCTCCCGGGAAAGTTGTCCCTGGATCATGGGACCCTGGAAGTGGCAGGCTGCACATGTTCCTGGGAGGGGAGGTGCAGATTGTGAAGTGTGCTCGCCCACGAGCTTCTTGGTGGTGACAGCAGCTGCCTTAGCATTTCATACCCGTCTCTGGGGTCCGTGCTGATAGCCTTGGTTCGTACCCATCTCTAGAGCTCCTTTAAGCAGTGCTCTTAATCCCCTCTCATGTGCACCAGGAAACAAAGGGGGAAGAAAAAGTGTCTTGTCTTTTCGGCAGCTCCAGACTTCTCCCGGACTCCCTCCCTGCTAGCCGTGGTGCACTATCCCCTTCAGGCTGTGTTCTCACCGCCAACCCCAGTCCTCTCCCAGCATCCAACTGATGTCTGAGCCTCAGCTCCCAGCCCCACTTCCCCGCAGGTGAGCAGACAAGCATCTCAGGCTGGTGAGTGCTGGTCGGCACTGATCCTCTCTGTGGGACTCTCTCTGCTTAGATCTCTGCACCCCTGTTGCTGCACCCTCCTCTGTGGCTCTGAAGCTTCCCCCCTCCACCACCCGCATCTCTGCCCATGAAGAGACTTCCTAGTGTGTGGAAACCTTTCCTCCTTCACAGCTCTCTCTCACTGGTGCAGGTCCCTTCCCTATTCTTTTGTCTCTGTTTTTTTCTTTTTTCTTTTGCCCTACCCAGGTATGTCGGGAATTTCTTGCCTTTTGGGAGGTCCGAGGTCTTCTGCCAGTGATCAGTGTGTGTTCTATACGAGCATTTCCACGTGTAGATGTATTTCTGATGTATCTGTGGAGAGGAAGGTGATCTTCTCATCTTACTCTTCCACCATCTTCTTCAGCCACATGAGAATGTTATCTTATTACTGACAGGTGACATAGAATTTTTATTTCCCCAGTTTACCTCTTTTGACACTTGTGGGTGATGATTACCTTGTTTCTGCTCCCATGTGGCCTCCACTGATACTGTGAGGGATGGTACCCTTGCTATCACTTGTGAAAATCCTGAATCTCTACAAGATTTCCTCTGATTCCACCCTGTCCAGTGCTAAGATGCACCTTTTCTTTTCCTTTGGTTTGAGAAAAAAGGATTTTGTGGGATTTTTCTAATCTGCACCCATTGATATTCCTAGGTTCTGCTTCTCTAGCATCAAATTTGTGATATATGAGGCAAAAAGAAAATCTAGGAAATTCACTGCTCTGTTGATTTTTAGCTCCTATGGTTCCTAAACCATCTGTCTTCTTTATATCTTTTAGGGTCTTTTCATGTTTTTTAATATATAATGTCCAAGGCTTTTAGCTGTACTTAGTGGGAAATACAGGGAAAAACACATCTACTACAGGATTCCAGAAGTAAAAGTCACCCATTTAATAGTTTTAATTTTCATTTCTTTAATTGAGCATGAGGAGAAAGGATTGTTTAAATGTTTATCAGCTGTTATTGTTTCCTCTCCCCTTTATTTCCTGCACGTCTTATGTTCATTTTTGTATTAAAACTTTAAAGTTTTTCCACTGACTTTTAAAAACTCTTCATTAATGATATAACCGAAATATTGACGACAAATATTTGCCCAGAGCTAGTCGTTTACTTTATAAGTTTCTTATAATGTTTTTTAATGCATATGTTTTTAATTTTTAAAGTGTCAACCCCAGTTTCTTTTATCTTGCATTTGATGTTTTATATTCCCTATAACAAAATTATGTAAATATCTGCTTAATATTACCTCACTGCCTTGAAATGTTGGCTTCAGCAAAGGTTGATTTCTTTTCTCGTTGCCACAAATAGGCTTCATTTGTAAGTTAATGTATAGTATACAGAAAATAACTTATACCTGTCTCAGATGACCACTGCCATGAGGTAATGCTAAATTCTTATGTATACTTGGCTCTCTTCCTGTACTTCCTATTCCATCCCCTTAATCTTGAATCTTTTTTAAGTTGTTTGACATAACAATTAGCTTTGTGAAATCTTGTACTTAGATTTCTCCTGAATAAGTCTCAAAGCACATCTATTTTATGATGTATAGTTTATTTAACATATTATATTAGTTTCAGGTGTACAACATAGTGATTCAAAATTTTAATGTATTATACTCCATTTAAAGTCATTATAAAATGTTGGCTATATTCCCTGTGCTATACAATATATCTTTATAGATTACATATTTAATATTTAGTAGTTTGTACCTCTTACTCCTTTACCCCTCCCTATCTTACCCTCCCCACTTCCCTCTCTCCACTGGTAACTACTATTTGATTCTCTATATCTGTGTCTCTTTCTTTTTTGTTATATTCATTCATTTAAAAATAATTTTTTTAGATTCTTCATGTAAGTGATAACATCCAATATTTGTTTTTCTCAGTCTGACTAATTTCCCTAAATATAATACCCTCCAGGTCCATCTATGGTGTTGCAAATGGCAAAAGTTCATTCTTTCTTATGGCTGAGTAGTATTCCATTGTATGTATATACCACATCTTTATCCATTCACCTGATGATAGACCCTTAGGTTGTTTCCTTATCTTTGTTATTGTAAATGACACTGCTATGAACATTGGAATGCATATGTTCTTTCAATTAGTGTTTTCATTTTCTTCATATATATACCCAGGAGTGGAATTACTGGACCACATGATAGTTCTATCTTTAGTTTTTTTGAGGAACCTTGACTCTTTTCCATAGTGGATGCAGAAATTTACATTCCCACCAACAGTGTCCAAGGGTTCCGTTTTCTCCACATCCTCTCCAACATTTATTATATGTAGACTTTTTGATGATAGCCATCCTGGCCATTGTGAGGTGATTCATCATTACTGTTTTGGTTTGCATTTCTCTAATAATTAACCATGTTGAGCATCTTTTCATGTGCCTGTTAGCTATCTGTATGTCTTCTTTGGAAAATGTCTGTTCAGGTCTTCTGTTCATTTTTTGATTTTTTTTTTCTTTTTGATGTTGAGCTGAATGAGCTGTTTTTATATATGTTGGATATTAGCCCCTTATTGGTCATATCATTTTCAAATATTTTCTCTCATTCTGTAGGTTGTCTTTTTGTTTTGTTGATGGTTTCCTTTGTTGTGCAAAAGCCTTTAAGTTTAATTAGTTCTCATTTGTTTAGTTTTGCTTTTGTTTTCTTTACCTTAGGAGATAGATTCAAGAAATTAGTGTTAAGATTATGTCAAAGAATGTTCTGCCTATATTTTCTTCTAGAAGTTTTATGGTTTCTTACCTTACATTTAGTAATGGATTTCTTTAATTCATTTTGAGTTTATTTTTGTATATGGTGTTAGAGAATATTCTAATTTTATTCTTTTACATGTAGCTGTCTAGTTTTCCCAGCACTACTATTGAAAACACAGTGTTTTCTGCATTGTATATTCTTGCCTCCATTGTCATAGATTAATTGACCATAAGTATGTGGGTTTATTTCTAGGCTCTCTACTCTGTTCCATGGAGCTATGTGTCTATTTCTGTACCAGTACCATATTTTTTTGATTACTGTAACTTTGCAGTATAGTTGGAAGTCAAGGAGCATGATACCTCCAATTCTGTTCTTCTTTTTCAAGATTGCTTAGGTTATTCATGTCTTCTGTGTTTCCATACAAATTTTAAAATTATTTTGTTCTAGTTCTGTGAAAAATGCCATTGGTATTTTGGTAGGGATTAAATTAATTCTGTAGATTGCTTTGAGTAGTAGTACATTTTAACAATATTAATTCTTCCAATCCAGGAACATGGTATATCTTTCCATGTGTTTGTGTCATTTTCAATTTCTTTCATGAATGTCTTATAGTTTTCTTAGTACAGATCTTTTACCTTCTTAGATAGATTTATTTTTAGGTATTTTCTTCTTTTTGATGGGATTGTTTTCTTAATTTCTCTTCCTGATAGCTCATTATTAGTGCATAGAAATGCAACAGATTTATGTACATTAATTTTGTGATTTCTCAAAACATATTAATGTTGACACCTGGTCTTTAATAATCAGCAGGACTTTCATCAGCTTATTATAAGTGGCTCAGATGATTTCCAGGCCCTACACAAACCAACTTTCTTATTAAGAATTAGGGTTTGGCCCTTAACCTAGAAATGTTCCTACCAAAACCAAGATCCTGTCTAAGACATTAAGTATCAGTATCATACAGATTGCAAAAAAAAAAAAAGTGGGGTCTTAGGTCCACAAAAAGTGCTGACATCTGTTTGGATATTAAATATGTGAAAACAGATCAAACCAAATTAAATTGCATCATAAGAATGCCAAAGTATTATTTCCCCTGGATTTACCTCTGGAGGAAATATTAAGTAGATTTCTCTGAAAGACAAACAGAACAAACCTCTATCACTCTTCCTCTCTTGTGAATAGACTCTGTTTTAGAGCCCTTCTAAATGTCGTCCCAAGGTTATAAGCAATATATTTCAGGAACTTATTTCCTTTTTCTCATTTATTTTGAATACTCAATGACCCCTTTAGATTCCTGAAGCAAGAGCCAGGTATAAATATGGGCACGGAAATGATATTCATTGATTTTCAATAGATGATATGTTTTACTGTGGTCCATTGGTGGCTTTTCAGAATATATATTTAATAGGAAAGAACAAAAGAAGTAATCTGTTCGGCAGCCCAAGGTCACTGGGGTATAGAACATGGACACTGACTTGGCCACAGAGGAATGTTTTACTGTCAGGGAGTGTTAGTAGAGCTCAAAGAAGATTTGCAATATTTTAGTAAACCAGAATTGAACTTTTGTCAAAAAGTAAAGGAGAGTAATTTTGTTTCAATTTCCTCTTCTTCTTAGTTGCCCCCCAATTTCTGCCTATGCCATTTTTCCTCATATTCAAAATTTTTCCTTTATTTATGTTGAAGCAGGAGTGACTTGTTCATTCATTCTCAATTTACAGTGCTTACTATGTACAAGGCACTGGGCTAGTGTTAGGCGTGAATTAGGTAGAATATCTACCATTAAGGATCTCATAGATCACAGATTAAAAGATTAACCCAGGCGAGGGAGTAGGCATTTTAATTGAAATAAAAGTCTGCAGTTGGAGAGCTGGACTGCCAACATTTGGCATTTTATGCACTACTGGGAAGCATTTGGTGAACACTAAAATCACTCCCAGAAGGCTCAGCTGCTTCTAAAAATAGGTCCAGGTTGTGTCAATGGGTCCTTCAAATAAGGGAAGTCACACAACTTTTATAAAGTAGACAATTTTTTAAGCTTTATTGAGTTATAATAAATTTACAAAGTGAAGTAAATTGTTAAAAATCTGATTAAATTTTAAATCCATGGAAGTCAGGGACTATGTTTTTAATCATTGCTGAATACCCAACACCTACCAGAGTGCTTAAGTTTAAGAAACGTTGGCTCTAGAAAGTAAATCAATAGGAGAGGATGGAAAAACTACAGGTCAGACTATGCCCTATATTTCCCTCACACAAATGTACTTGAGAGTGCACTCAGGCACCTGAAAAGCCCTGTGAGAAAGTCTCCTTCTTTTTTGTTGTGGTTACATCTCACATTATATGCTTCCCCACCTGAAAAGTGATAGTCTTTCATCAAGAAGCTAAATGAGGCTGTACAGCCAGTGTGTAATGAAAAATGGTTCTTTTTCACTCACTTTCCAGAGTGACCTTTTTCATGTAGCTGATGGATATTATTAATAAATTAGTCAGCATATGATTGATTAATCCATGCAAACTTTTATGTTGAATATTATATACGGTGTGAAAAAGAAAGCAAAGTATCCTTCTCATGAAAGAAGCAACATAATTTACTGAAAAGAACAGAGGCCCTAGATGGGCATGGTTTGAAATCCTGGCCAAGCTACTTATAGCTGTGTAACCTTGGACAAATTGTTTGAGGAAGATTTTAAGCCTCAGATTCTTCATCAGTAAAATGGAGGTAATAATATTCATATAAGGTTTCTCTAAGGATTACAAGATAACATATGTAATTTAAATTTTCATTGTAAAGTGAAACTTTGAGATTCCTCAGAAGACCCTGTGATTTTCACTCATGTATTCATTATGCACCCAGAAGTTGCTGGTATATTATAGATTTTCAGTAAGTGTTTGTGGAATTAACCTGTTAAGTACATTTGTACAGAAGCAAAGTCCTCTTAACCAGTTTTTTAAGGAACAAAGAGAAAGCAAATTAACAACTTTTGCATGTTAATAGGACCTACCACATAGGCAACAATTAAATAAACCCTCATTCTAAAATAAATTCATAAAAGCCTAAATTTATTGCTACATACACAAATGTGAAAACTTCAGCATCTCATGAGAAACTATAGCTTAGTTTTTAAAATGACTTCGATGTTTTCTAAAGATAAAAGAAAAAATGTCTCTGAGACAATGTTACAAATTTGAAAAACAACTACAACTTTCTTGAAAGCTCATCACAAACTATAAGAAATGTGAAAACAGGATCCCTACAGTTTAATTTCACAGAAATATGTGACAGGGCTTGAAGCAGATTTGCTTGTTCTGGTCAGGTTAAAACACCAGTAAAATCAGGTCAATTACTTCTAATCAACCATTTCAATGAATGTAGTATTGCAATGTCACAAATTTCTCTGCAAAGAAATTCTCATTATTTAATGGTGCCAAGAAAAAAATCAATGTTGTTTAAAGGGGTCTAGAAAACTATCTCTCCCGCCACCCAAATAGGTGAACCATACTGAAATTTGTTAAACTGTTTTTCAGTGGGATAAATTTCTGAAAGCAAGGACAGGGTGGGCTCAGATAAAGATGTATAAGGGGATAGGCTCATACAAATTAGAGGAAAGATGATCATTTTAACAAATCAATTTATATATGCCCAGTGTATTTATATGGAAAAATTAGCTTTTGATTATTAGATAAATTATCCATGGGCTTATTTTTCTTCCTGTCTACTCTTCAAAGGAGTGAGGGTGTTTCTCTCTAATGATGTTCCTTCTAGTAGGAACAAAAATCCCAATATGTAAAAAAAAATATTGAGAACAGGAGCCATGACCTATTCATCACTGTACCACTGTGCTTTCCAAGTACTAGTTGCTTAATAAATACTTGTTGAATAGATTTTTGATACCATTGCTGACTTAAAAAAATTCACAACGTGAGAGCTGTGAGTTAAGTTTTATTGGGGGCAAAATGAGGACTATAACATGTAGACAACATTTCAGATAGTTCTGAGAAACTACTCCAAAAAGGTAGGGAGAAGGTCAGTATATATGTGAATTTGGTGAAAGGGAAGTACATGCAATCAAGCATATATATATATATATTATTTTTTGAAGAAGGTTTCTGCTAGTCTCATGAGGGTTACTGCCAGTCACAAGGAGCAGACCTTACCATGAAGGATTTTAGAGCTTTTCTAGATATGAGGAGATACAAGAATTGAGCTCATAAAATCAGCTCCTGAAAATGTATAACTATCTGAAGATCTGTTCTGCCGGTTTTTCCCAGACCACAGAGTGCCTCATTTCTGCTCTCCACACTGAACTCCTTTCAGGGGATGTTGAAAGTCAACAGCTTCAGCAGCATCTGATTTAATCCTTGTAGAGGTAGATGGCAAGTGTCCATGGCAAGTGTCAATTTGTAGTTGACACCATCATTCAGCCAGTGACCTAGACTCAAAACATAATAATCTTTGATTATCCAATTTCTTTCAGTCCCTCAAATCAGTGAAATGCAAAAATCAATTGTTTCTTCCTTTGTAACTTCTCTCAAATCCATTATTTTCTCTTGTAACCACCAATATGACCTGCCACAGTGTGCAGGGACACAATAAAATGGTCTTTCTTCTTGTTCATCTTTGGCCTTTTAGTACACAGCCACACCTTGTGCAATCTTGTTTACTCACACCCAGTACATGATACGAGTTCAGGAATTATTTCTTCTCAGAACACTGGTCACAATTTCCCTGTGTTGCTGATGTGTAATTAATTCTCTATAATAGGCTATGAGACTTTTTTTTTTAGAATTTTTATCATTCCCATTTCTTCATGCTTAAACTAAATTTCTGAGTACTGAGTCTGCTTCTAGTTGAACTTTTCTTCTTATTTGAATCTTGAAATAATGACCCCCAAGTCTATTTACTCACTTCCAGATGCTGTAACAGTAATGATTATCTATCTATCTATCTATCTATCTATCTATCTATCTATCTATATCTATCATTTTTCATCTCTTTATGTCTCCTACTCATTTTCCCAAATGTAAATTTGAAGGTAGTTTACAATAAAAACATTTCTAAACATGATAGCTAAAATAATATTAAATTTACAATAAAAGCCCATTAACAGTTTGCCCATAATTTCAAGAGTTTTATGAGACTATGGAGATCCATCCATGAAATCAAGAGTGAGATGTCCTGATTTAGAGGAAGAAGAGAAGAGGATTGTGGTAAGGACACGGAAAAAGGAATTCAAAACACTAAACTCAGCTCTGAGTGTCCTAGAAAGTAGAACAAGGAAAAGGTAAAACTGGTTGGATACTCGGTCTCATTGTCTGGCAGTACTACTATGTAATCATCACATCACTCTTTAAAGCAGCTAATCTCCTGACTACCTCCTTTTGATGGGATAAAAATTGAATCCATTACTTTCTAATAGCCTAGCTCACTTCTTGGTATTGAGTCTTTCTTTCTCAACTCCAATTTTCAATTGCTCATGGATTGTTCATGACAGTTTGCAACTTCAAATCCTTATCAATTCATGTTTACACTATTACAATACTCCTGACTGGTTTCCTTGCCTTCAGACTCACTGCATCACCAATATATTTGTAAACTATCTTCAGGAGATTTTTAGAAATATATTTGATCAATGTAATTTTTAGTTCATCTGGTTTCCTTATAAAATTAGGAATCAAGTGTCCCTCTCAGCCTATCATAGTCCTCTGGTTAAAAGGTTTGCCTTTTGTAAATTAAAAAAGTTACACATCTTCTTCTAGGTGAAGCAGCACCATGCTTAAATGCTGCTTTAGATTTCAGTTCCCATGAACATCTTGGATAGTCACTCTTTCATACTGCATAACCCTGTCCAGCAGCCCTGGCTTTGTTTACATTACTTCTCTATGCCAAACTTTTATCGAAGGCCCATGGCTTATAACAATGTCATGATCACTTGATTTTTCTTCCATATAAACAGGTCCAAAATAATACGGAAAAGAAAAGATCCAAAAGCAAATGAAGGTCCCCAAGAGGCACTTAAAATCTTATGCCCACAAACTATAACTACATCAACAGTAGAAGTGACATTTTGGGAAGGAATTAATGAACCTACTCCAAATAGATTACCCACTTTTTTGGTTTCAAAGCTTTGCTATCTCTGCATTTAATACATTATCAAGCAAAAGTCAGTTGAATGGCTATTAACTAATCCTTCTAATGGGACCAGTCAATGTCAAGTTTATGAAATCCTGAAAGTTTGTCTTTGGAATCCTTACCACACCTTTCTGAGCAACTTTTTCCAGTTTTTAGGTGTTTTATTTCTCTTCCACCTATGCCTAAAGTTACACAAACAACACATTCCCAATATAGTGTTAAGGATATAATATGTTAAAATTAGCATTTTCAAAGACAAATGTATGAAGAGGGCAATGCTTAACCCCCCACAAATGCCTCAGAAAGCTTTATGAGAGACATCGTTAAGCATATTCTTTCTGGTGACCTCCAATTATTCGATTTTGGTAACCCAATAAGGTTTTTCAAGATTCCCAAGGAAATTTCTATTATTACTACCCATTAACACTTGAAACAGACAATATGGAAGAGCACAGCAAATGTTCTGAATACTTCAATATGGCTTAAAAACATTTAGCTCGTATAATCTGTCTAAAAATCATATATGACTCACATTCACTCATACATACGCAGAAAAAGCAGAAAGAAAGAAAGAAAGAAAGAAAGAAAGAAAGAAAGAAAGAAAGAAAGAAAGAAAGAAAAGCAGAGAAAGACGAAAGAAAGAAAGAAAGAAAAGCAGAGAAAGAAGAAAGCAAGAAAGAAAGAAAAGCAGAGAAAGAAAGAAAAGCAGAGAAAGAAGAAAGAAAGAAAGAAAGAAAAAAGATGATAACAGAGTAAGATGGGTGTGTGCATATCAAGAAGTTCAGAGCATTTTTGACACATTCTCTTTGCAAGCACAATAACAAAGACACATGACCTTTATGTCATTAGTTAAAAACAGCAGCCATAGCATCTATGGGATCTAGTGATGTTTGGAAGTATAATATCTTCTGTAAGTTTAGCAAGTTATGGAATAGCCTGCTGATAGTCTTCAGAGTATTACAAATGAATTCTCCCAAGAAGTAGATTTCTTGCAAGACTGTGAAGCAGGAAGAAGTCATTGGTAAGGAACAAAACACATGAATAGACAATGGGGAATTATTGTAAACAAAAATGTTTAATGTTCTCTGTTAAAAAATGATCAGCTTTATAAAGATGTTACAAGTTATTTTTACTTTATTTTTTAACAGCAAAGTAAAATTCTAACAGTTAAGCTGGATTTTTGCACTTTAAACTTTCAGAATAAACTGAGAAAACTATGGTAATACGTGGCAAATTAAAGCCAGATACTCTGTTCCTGATTGAAGTGTACAAATAAAGCAAACTCTGAATTTATCAAAGCCAAAATTTCAATTTTCTTTGCCCACAGTATCCTCTAAGGGGAATGTTTTCCTAAACTGAGTGATGATGACTAACATTTCGACCTCCCATTAGAGGTAAACGATTTTGTTTTTTTTCCTGTTTTACTAAATAAACTACATTACTTCCTTTTGTAGCTGTACAAGCCTGCAGTTTTCTACAGGATATCTGGGTAAAAGGGTGAGGTTCTTGGATTTCTTTTCATACATTAAAACATCTAAATTAAATATCTCTGTGAATTGAAATCGACAAAGTGAATTTCTGCTGCTTCCATTGAAAATGTAATCCTGAATCTGCTAATATCTTCTGAAGTTCTGAAGGATATATTGTTATGAAGAATGGAGACTCCAGTGAGGTAATATCTATTTATAAGCTTAAGTGGTTAACATGTTCACTGAAACTGCTGCATGCTTGTGTAAAGAAATGTGGCTATCTAGATAGAAAGCTCCTTTCTCTGCAATATGCCATTGATATATAAACCAGGAGACCAGAGTTAAACACTGTTTCTAACAAATTTGTGTTAAAATTATAATAGTCATTGATTAAATGCATTTCTGTTAGTGTGTGCAGTGGGGGAAAAAACTAAAAATTTTAAATCCAGGATTTTGTCAACCAAATTAAGCTGCATTCAAATGGTGAACATATTTAAATGCCTAAATCTTTTCATAAGACGAGATTTGACAGTTTCCTTTGATTAGGACATTTTTCATGCATGCCTTCTGGGGTCTGAAATGAGAACTTCAAATAGCACAAAAAGATTTTCATACAGCCATAGAAGCTAGCACAGCTGTCAAATCTCAGAGGGGCTGATTCTCAATTTACAATGAACTTTTCCTTGGATGTATTTTTAATTTGAGAACATGGGAAATATTTCAGGAAGGGGCTCCAAGTGCTGTGCTGTCTTTGTTAGAAGGAATTCCTTCCATTTTCCTTATTTGAAATAATAAAAGAGCCATTGCCCTTTAAAAAATCTGCTAATTTCACACATGGAGTTTGATTCTTAAGTATGCAAGATTATTCAGAATAAGTTAAAATTATATAGGTCCTAGAGAAGTTAGTGCAAGTCACCTAAGATCTCTGTGAGATCTGGCAATACTGATACCTTCTCATGATATGAGCAAATCAGTGTATTTTTTATACACTGAATTCTCCCAGGTTAGATTTGGAGACACTAAACTCCCTTTTAGTAAAAGATGCTTAATGGAGATTTTACAGTGAAATATCAGGATAAAGACTTTATTGTACTATTAGCTTTATTAGCTATTATCTAATTAGCTGTAACTAACAGCTGTAGGCTACATAACCATGACTCACAGGATGGCACCATATGCATATTATGGTTGCCAAGTGGCACCATAAAGTAGGATATTGAAAACAGCTCTGCCTAATCTCTCTGACCACAAGTATAGGTGGAGTTTTCCTCCATGGAAGCAGTTCCAAAGTGGCTGAGACATGGGATAATGTATGAAATCCAGGCAGGCTAGACGGCTGCAGGGCTTTGGGAACCTCCAAAAGAGCTGAGGTCAGCAGTGCTCCTTGAAATGATCTTCCCCAGGAATTGTGCTTTGGTGGGACTATGAAGAAAATATCTCCTCAGCAGACTTGAAAGCTCTGGGTTGAGTTTTTTCTTCCCAATCTTCTTCCCTTCCTCCACCTATCAAGCAAGTTGACTGAGAAGGAGGCTGGCTGTTTAACCAGTTTCTAAGACTGGGTGCTGGGGCGGGGGGAAGAAATTAATCATCTCTGTATCCCTGATAACAAAGTTTAGCCTAAATCTGGTGCTTAGTAGAGCCTTATGGGGAGGGAGGGTTTGCTGTTGGCTGACTGTGCTGAGGTCTTGTTTTCTGCAGTTGTGAATGTGGGTGTCCTAGAAGACTAGAAATTATTCACTAGGACTAGAGACAGTTTTCCATTTGGTCAAAATTATTGCTCAAGATTGGAAAATAATACTTGTCCCTAATTTCTGGGGGTATTAAATGATGACATATTCCTAGAATTAGACTTACAAATTGGCAACAAATTAAAAGTATTATTTTGAGATTGGGAGAAGGCACCCCCAACCTGATGTGTCTCCTAGCCCTACCCATGTGTCTGCCTCCAACCAGAAATGCCCTTATTAGTAATCTATTTTCAGAGGTTACTTACTGTCTCTCTAAATTCTTATTTCTTGAATATAAATGTTCCTGGGAGTGGTAAGAAGTCTAAGTGAATGAGTTTATGAGCTAGATTTAACAGTCAGCTGCTAGATTTTCTGAAACAAGACAAGTTGGCACTCAGAAGGTACTAGGTAATTGAAAAGAGGGCAATGGGAGCAAAAAGGGAGGCCATTCAGGGTAATGGAAAGGAAACTGATGTCACATACCCTGCTTACTTATTAACCAGAAGTGTTTAAGACACATGTTCCATACCTAGCCAACAACTTATAACTATGAAAAATCCTGTGGTTAAATTTTCTTTCCTGACTTTAGAATACAACAATGATGCTGCATCTCTGTAAGTCAGAGATTGCAGAGTTGGTAGGAACTTACAGTAATATTTCCTGACTGTCTTGCCTGAGAGCTGGCTCTGATGAGAGATTCAATTCAACAGCTTCAGAATGAGCACATTTTGTTTTTGTTTTTTGTTTTTGTTTTTTTCCAGAGAGCCTTCTGAAAGATTTGTAATTATACTTGTCAAAGCCAGATAGTGATTTGTATGTCAAACAAAACCAAGCAGAAACATATTTCATAATTGTGAATCAACATTTATGACAAATAATAGCATGGGAAGCCACGATTTGGTAGATCATAACACGATTCCTCCAAAATGTGTTATACATGAAAAACCTGAGATAAGTCCTTTCTGATTGGTTTCTTCATGGAGCCAGCCAATTAGGCTTCAGTGCATATCAGGAGGAAGACTTTTCTAACTATTTTTTTGAAATATTTTTAGACCCACAAGAAGTTATAAAAAATAGTATAGAGCATCCCCATATACCCTTCACCCGGATTTCCGCAGTGATAAAATCTTAAAAAACTGTAGTACATTATCAAAACCAGGAAACTGATATTGATATAATACTATTAACTAGACTGTAGACCTTACTTAGATTCTGTCAGTTTTTACATACACTCATTTGTATGTGTTTGTATGTATAATTCTATAAAATTTTATCATATGTGTATATTTGTGTAACCACAACCACAATCAAGATTCATAAGTGTTCCATCACCCACAACAGCAAAAAATACATTTGTGCTACAACTTTACAACAAAAATTCCTCCCATCCCTAACACTCTGGCAACTACTGATATTTCTCCATCTCTATAATTCTATCATTTTGAGTATGTTATACAAATGTAACCATTTCAGACTGGCTTTTTTTCACTTAGGAAACAGTCCTTGAGACCTATGCAAGTTATTGTATGTATCATTAGTTGCTTCATTTTTATTGCTAAGTACTATTAGAATGTATGTATATACCACAGTAAGCTTACCCATTCATCCACTGAAAGGGTATTTGGGTTGTTTCCATCTTTAAAATATTACAAATAAAGCTTCTATGAAAATTCATATACAAGTTTTTGTGTGGACATGTCTTTTTAAAAATATCTTTATTGGAGTATAATTGCTTTACAATGTCATGATAGTTTCTGCTGTACAACAATGTGAAACAGCTATATGTATACATATATCCCCATATCCCCTCCCTCTAGAGCCTCTCTCCCACCTTCCCTATTCCACCCCTCTAGGTCAGCACAAAGTATCGAGCTGATCTCCTTGTGCTACACAGCAGCTTCCCACTAGCCATACATTTTACATTTGGTAGTGTATATATGTCAATGCTACGCTGTCACTTCATCCAAGATTCCCCTTTCCCCCCGTATCTTCAAGTCCATTCTCTACGTCTGCACCTTTATTCTTGCTCTGCTACTAGGTTCATCAGTACTGGATTTTTAGATTCCATGTATGTGCGATAGCATCTAGTATTTGTTTTTCTCTTTCTGACTTACTTCACTCTGTATGACAGACTCTAGGTACATCTACCTCATTACAAATAACTCAATTTCATTCCTTTTATGGTTGAGTAATATTCCGTTGTATATATATGTGGCACATCTTCTTTATCCATTCATCTGTTGATGGACATTTAGGTTGCTTCCATGTCCTGGCTATTGTAAGTAGTGCTGCAGTGAACATTGGGGTACATGTGTCCTTTTGAACTATGGTTTATCAGGGTATATGCCCAGTAGTGGGATTGCTGGGTCATATGGTAGTTCTATTTTTAGTTTTTTAAGGAACCTCCATACTGTTCTCCATAGTGGCTGTATCAATTTACATTCTCACCAACAGTGCAGGAGGGTTCCCTTTTCTTGTGGACATGTCTTGATTTCTCTTCAATATTTACTTAAATACCAGAGTGGAATTTCTAGGTTATATAGTAAGTGCGTGCTTATTTTTGCAAAAAAACTGTCAAAATGTTTTCCAGTTAGTTGTACCATTTACCATTTCTAACAGCAGCACATTTGAGATCCAGTTCTTAATCTTAGTCAGTACTTGCTATTGTTAACATTTTTTATTTTATACATTCTAATAGGTATATCATGATATATCATTGGGGTTCTAAATCACATTTTTCTAATGACTAGTGATGTTGAATATCTTTTCATGTGCTTTTCAGGATATTGGCTATTCATGTCCTTTGTCAATTTTTCTTGCTTTTAAATTGAAGTATAATTGACATACAATATTATGTTAGTTTCACGTGTACAGCATAGTGATTTGGTAATCAAATACATTACAAAATGATCACCACAATAACTAGTAACCATCTATAACCATACAAAATTATTAAAGTATTATTGACTATATTTATTATGCTATATATTATACCCCTGTGACTTATTTTATAACAGGAAGTTTGTACCTCTTAATTCCTATTTTGCCCAACCCCACATCCCCTCCCTTCTGGCAACCACCAATTTTTCTCTGTATCTATATGTCTGTTTCTGTTTTGTTGTGTTTGTTCATTTGTTTTGTTTTTTAGAATTCATATATAGGTGATATCATATAACACTTGTTTTTCTCTGTCTGACTTATTTCATTTAGCATAATATGCTCTAGGATGATCCAGGTGTCACATATGGAAGATTTCCTTCTTTTTTATGGCTGAGTAATATGTGGTATATATATATATATATATATATATATAATCTTACCTATTCATAGATTTTTTATTTTAACATCATTATTGGAGTATAGTTGCTTTACAATGGTGTGTTAGTTTCTGCTCTATAACAAAGTGAATCAGCTATATTAGCTATCTATTTTACATTTAGTAGTGTATATATGTCCATGCCATTCTCTCACTTCGTCCCAGGTTCCCCTTCCCCTTCCCCGTGTCCTCAAGTCCATTCTCTACATCTGCATCTTTATTCCTGTCCTGCCCCTAGGTTATTCAGAGCCATTTTTATTTTAGATTCCATATATATGTGTTAGCATATGGTATTTGTTCTTCTCTTAAATCTCAACAATTTATTCATATCTTGATGGACATTTAGGATGCTTCTATATCTTGGCAATTTTAAATAATGCTGCAGTGAACATAGGGGTACCAATATCTTTTTAAAAGTTTATTCATTTATTTATTTTTAGGTGCTTTGGGTCTTCGTTGCTGCATGCAGGCTTTCTCTAGTTGCAGTGTATGGGGGCTACTCTGTTGTGATGGGCAGGCTTCTCATTGAGGTGGCTACTCCTGTTGCAGAGCATGGCCTCTAGGCACGTGGGCTTCAGTGGTTGCAGCACGCAGGCTCAGTAGCTGTGGCTCTCAGGCTCTAGAGTGCAGGCTCAGTAGTTGTGGCACATGGTATTAGCTTGCTGTGTGGCATGTGGGATCTTCCTGGACCAGGGATCGAAACCATGTCCCCTGCATCGGCTAGGCGCACGGGCTTCAGTAGTTGTGGCGCACAAGCTTAGTTGCTCCGCGGCACGTGGGATCTTCCCGGACCAGGGCTCGAACCCATGTCCCTTGCATTGGCAGGAGGATTATTAACCACCACACCACCAGGGAAGTCCAGGGGTGCATATATATATCTTTTTGAACAAGTGTTCTTGTTTTCTTAAGGTAAGTACCCAGAAGGGGAATTGCTGGATTGTTTGGTAGTACTATTTTTAATACTTTGAGGATCCTATACTTTTTTCCATAGTGACAGCACCAACTTATATTCCCACCAATACTGCACTAGGGTTATCTTTTCTCCAAATCCTCACCAACACTTCTTAATTGTTGTCTTTTTGATTATAGCCATTCTGACAGGTGTGAGGTCGTATCTCATTGTGGTTTTGATTTGCATTTCCCAGATGATTAGTGATGTTGAGTATCTTTTCAAGTGTCTGTTGGCCATTGGTATGTCTTCTTTAGAAAAATATCTATTCAGGTCCTCTGTTCTTTTTTTAATTAGATTGCTTTTTTGATGTTGTGTTATATGACTTCTTTATATATTTTGGATATTAACCCCCCATGAGATATATAATTTGCAAATATATTCCCCCATTTAATAGGTTCCTTTTTTATTTTGTTGATGGTTTCCTTTGCTGTGCAAAAGTTTTTTTTAGTTTGGTACAGTTCCAGTTAAAAAAAAATAATTTAGTTTTGTTGCCCTTGCCTAAGAAGACAGATCCAAAGAAATATTATTAAGACTAATAAAAATAACATACTTCCCATGTTTTCTTCTAGGGGTTTTATGGCTTCTGGTCTTACATTTAAGTCTTTAATTCATTTTGAGTTTCTTTTTGTATATGGTGTAAGAAAATGGGCCAGTTACATTCTTTTACATGTAGCTGTCTAGTTTCCCAGCACCATTTATTAAAGATGCTGTTTTTCCCATTGAATATTCTTATCCCCTTTATTGAAAATTAATTGAGCACATAAGAATGGGCTTACTTTGTAGCTTTTTATTCTGTTCCATTGATCTATCTTTCTGATTTTCTGCCAGTATGATACTATTTTGATTACTGTAGCTTTGTAGTATAGTTTGAAATCAGGAACATGAAACCTCCACTTCTGTTCTTTTTTCTCAAGATTTCTTTGCCTATTCAGGGCCTTCTGTGGTTCCATACAAATTTTACAATTATTTGTTCTAGTTATTTGAAAAATGTCACTGGTGTTTTGATAGGGATTGCATTGAATCTGAAGATTGCCTTGGGTAATATGGACAATTTAATAATACTAATTCTCCTAATCAATGAGCATGTAATATCATTCCATTTATTTGTGTCTTCAGTTTCCTTCATTAATGTCTTATAGTTCTCAGAGTACAGGTCTTCCACTTCCTTGGTTAAATTTTATCCTAGGTATTCTATTATTTTTATGCAATTGTAAATGAGATTGTTTTCTTCATTTCTCTTTCTGATAGACTGTTATTAGTGTATACAAGTTCTACAGATCTGTATATAACTTTGTATCCTGCAACTCTACTGAATTAGGTTATTAGTACTAATAAATGTTTTGTTGGGGTTTATAGGTTTTGTCATCTGCAGAGTGAAGTTTTATTTCTTTCTTTCCAATTTGGATGTCCTTATTTATTTTTCTTATCTGATTGCTATGGCTAGAAATTCAAATATTATGTTCAATAAAAGTTGCAAGAGTGGGCATCCTGTCTTCTTCCTGATTTTAGAGGAAAAGCTTTCAGCTTTTCACCATTGACTGTAATGCTAGCTGTGAGTTTCTCATATATGACCTTTATTGTGCTGAGGTATCTTTTCTCTGTACTCACTTTGTTGAGATTTTTTTTTTATCATAAATACATGTTAAATTTTGAAAAAAGCTTTTTCTGCATCTTTTGATGTAATCATTACTTTTGTCCTTCATTTTATTAATGTGGTGTATCATGTTGATTGATTTGTGGGTATAGAACCATCCTTGCATCCTTGGAATAAATCCCACTTGATCATTGTATATAATCCTTTCAATGTATATTTGAATATGGCTTGCTAATATTTTTTGAGTATTTTTGCATCTATGTTCATTAGGGATATTGACCTGTATTTTATGGTTTTTGTAGTATCTTTGTCTGGTTTTATTATCAGGGAAATGTTGACCTTATAAAATGAGTTGGAATATATTCTCTCTTCCTCTGTTTCTGGAACAGATTTATAGAATTGGTATTATTTCTTCATTTAATGTTTGGTAGAATTAGTCTGTGAATACATCTAGGTGTGAAAATTTATTTTTTGTAAGTTTTTAACTTTGTAATTTCAAGTTCTTTAATAGCTATGGGAATATTCAGATTATATATTTTCTCTTGACTGAGTTTCGTCATTTGTAATTTTTTAAAAATTGGTACATTTCATCTAAGTTTCCAAATTTTTTTCCTCATTACTTTATTTTCCTGAACAAAGCAATTACATATAGATGAGAATAAAACCAACTTGCTGTTTTCTTCCACAATTTATATAGCTTTTTAGATGTACATAAACTATATCATAAACATGCAAGATTAAGTGTGCTAAACTATGTTGAACTACAGCAATTATTTACTTGATTTCATTTATGTTGCTAAAACCTTCCTTTTATTTATTTTTTTGTCTAAAAATTGCCAAAAAACATCTTTCCTTTCCTATTACCATAACAGAATTTCAGATCTACTTTGTTTGTTATTAAGCTTACTATCTATTCTCTGAGTCCATGACATCTTGGAATTGATATTGCTTTGTGTATGAGATGGCCAATAATATTATACTTTTACTTTGAGTTCACCTCTTGCTAATACTAGTACTCTTTCCTAAAAACAAATTTTATTGGTATACATACAATATATGTACATACATATATCAACTGTTTTTAAGATTCTTTACCCATATAAGCCATTACAGAGTGCTGAGTAGAGTTTCCCGTGCTATACAGTAGGTCATTATTAGTTATCTATTTTATATATAGTAGTATGTATATGTCAATCCCAATGTTCCAATTTATCCCTCCCCCCATTACCCCGGTAACCATAAGTTTGTTTTTTACATCTATAACTCTATTTCTGTTTTGCAGATAATTTCATTTTTACACTTTCTTTAAATTCCACATATAAGCGATATCATATGATATTTGTCTTTCTCTGTCTGACTTAGTTTACTCAGTATGACAATCTCTAGGTCCATCCATGTTGCTGCAAATGGCATTATTTTGTTCTCTTCTATGTCTGAGTAATATTCGATTGCATATGTGTAGAACATCTCCTTTATCCATTCATCTGTTGAAGGACATTTAGGTTGCTTCCATGTCCTGGTTATTGTACATAGTGCTGCAATGAACATTGGGGTGCATATACTCTTTTGAATAATGGTTTTCTCTGGATATATGCCCAGGAGTGGGATTGCTGCATCATATGGTAGCTCTATTTTTAGATTTTTAAGGAACCTCCATACTGTTCTCCATAGTGGCTGTACCAATTACATTCCTACTAACAGTGTAGGAGGGTTCCCTTCTCTCCACACCCTCTCCAACATTTATTGTTTGTAGACTTTTTGATGATGGCCATTCTGACTGGTGAGGTGATAACTCATTGTAGTTTTGATTTGCATTTCTCTAATAATTAGTGATGCTGAGCATATTTTCATGTGCTTTTAGGCCATCTGTCTGTCATATTTTCGATTGGGTTGTTTGGTTTTTTTTTTGATATTGAGCTGCATGAGCTGTCTATATGTTTTGGAGACTAATCCCTTGTTGGTTGCTTCGTTTGCAAATACTTTCTCCCATTCTGAGGATTGTCATTTCGTTTTTTTTATCATTTTCTTTGCTGTGCAAAAGATTTTAAGTTTAATTATGTCCCATTTTTTTATTTTTATTTTTATTTTTTTTGTATTTTTTTTATTTTTATTTATATTTATTTTCTATTTTTATTTTTATATTTATTTATTTATTTTTATTTTTTATTTTATATTTTATTTATATTTATTTATTTATTTATATTTTATATATTTATATTTATTTTTATATTTATTTATATTTATTTATATATTTATTTATATTTATTTATATTTATTTATTTATTTATTTTTATTTTTATTCTCTAGGAGTTGCATCAAAAAAGATCTTGCTGCAATTTATGTCAGAGAATGCTTAGCATATGTTTTCCTCTACTAGTTTTTATAGTATCTGGCGTTACATTTAGGTCTTTAATCCATTTGGAGTTTATTTTCGTGCATGGTGTTGGGGGTGTTCTACTTTCATTTGTTTACATGTAGCTGTCCTGTTTTCCGAGCATCACTTATTGAAGAGACTTTCTTTTCTCCATTGTGGATTCTTGCCTCTTTTTTCATAGATTAGTTGGCCACAGGTGCATGGGTTTATCTCTTGAGTTTCTATTCTGTTCCATTGATCTATATTTCTGTTTTTGTGCCAGTACCATACTATTTTGATGACTGTAGCTTTGTATTATAGTCTGAACTCAGGGAGCCTGATTCCTCCAGCTGTATTTTTCTTTCTCAAGGTTGCTTTGGTTATTCATGGTCTTTTGTGTTCCAAAACAACTTGTAAAAATTAGAAAAAAATTTTTCTAATTCTGTGAAAAATGTCATTGGTAATTTGATCAGGTTTGCACTGAATATGTAGATTTCTTTGGGTAGTACAATAAGTCCCCTACATATGAAGGAGTTGTGTTCCGAGAGCGTGTTTGTAAGTACAATTTGTTCATAAGTCTAACAAACTTAGCCTAAGTACCCAACAAACACAATTGGCTATATAGTACTGTACTGTAATACTTTTCCCACAAATAATACATAAAAAAAACACACATAAAAACACTTTTAATCTTATAGTACAGTACCTTGATAGTACAGTAGTACAGTACAACAGCTGGCATACAGGGGTTGGCATCAAATGAACAGGCAAGAAGAGTTACTGACTGGAGGAGGGAGAAGAGGTGGGAGATGGTAGAGCTGAAGGATCATCAGCAGTAGGAGATGGAGGGCAAACTGCAATTTCACTCATGGCTGACGTTGATGACACAGGTTCTGGCTCCTTGCTCGATTCAATTCTATCTACCCTCTTGAAAAAATGATCCAGTGATGTCTGGATAGTAACTCTTTTTTCTCATTATAGATGACATGGTAGCAGTAGACTGCTTTCTGAAGAGCTGCTGCAACCTTCTATAACCGATCTATTTTCAGGTCCTGTGCCTCAAAAACTAACAGTGCCTCCTCAAATAAAGAAAATCCCCTTGCCATTTCCTGAACTGTGAATCTCTTCAGTTCTACAGTTACTTCTTCTTCCTCTTGTCTCTCTTCTTACTTTCTCTGGGCCTACAATCCTGGTGTTTCTTATCAGTACCAGCTACATCACCAATGTTTTTATGCTTGCTTCTGGATATCCTGGGCTTGAAATAAAGATACTGTACTACTGTACCCTATACAGTACTATACAGTAAAGAACACAAAAGCACAACCACTTATAGAGGATGCACACACATGAAAATGTACACCAGACATGTGAATTAACTTCCTTCATCCGGCATGCAAACTCATGTTCTCATCTTTGAAAGTTTGCAACTTGAAGGTTCGTATGTAGGGGACTTACTGTATAGTCATTTTCACAGTATTGATTCTTCCAATCCAAGAAAACGGTATATGTCTCCAGCTGTTTGTGTCATCTTTTATATCTTTCATCAGTATCTTACAATTTTCTGAGTATAGGTCCCTTGCCTCCTTAAGGTAGGTTTATTCCTAGGTATTTTTTTTGATGCAATGATAAATGGGATTGTTTCTTTGATTTCTCTTCCTGATTATTTGTTGTTAATGTATAGGAATGCAAGAGATTTCTCTGCATTAATTTTGTATCCTGCAACTTTATTGAATTAATTTATTAGCTCTAGTATTTTTCTGGTAGCATCTATAGGGTTTTCTATGTACAGTATCATGTCATTTGCAACCAGTGACAGTTTTTCTTCTTCTTTTCCAATTTGGATTCCTTTTATTTCTTTTGCTTCTCTGATTGCCATGGCTAGGACTTCCCAAACTATGTTGAATAATGGTGGTGAGAGTGGACATCCCTGTCTTGTTCCTGATCTTAGAGGAAATGCGTTCAGCTTTTCTGCATTGAGAATGATGTTTGCTGGGGTTTTGTCATATATGGACTTTACTATTTTGAGGTAGATTGCCTCTATGCCCACTTTATGGAGAGTTTTTATCATAAATGGGTGTTGAATTTTGTCAAAAGCTTTTCTGCATCTAATGAGATGATCATATGGTTTTTATTCTTTGATGTGTTGATGTGGTGTATTACATTGATTGATTTGTGGATATTGAAAAATTCTTGTATCATCACTGAAATAAATCTCACTTGATCATGGTGTGTGATCCTTTTAATGTGTTGATGGTTTCCGTTTGGTAGTATTTTGTTGAGGATTTTTGCATCTCTGTTAATCAGTGATATCATCCAATAATTTTCTTTTTTCTTGAAATCTTTATCTGGTTTTGGTGTCAGAGTTATGGTAGCCTCTTAGAATGACCTTGGGAGTGTTCATTCCTCTACAAATTTTTGGAAGAGTTTCAAAATGGTAGGTGTTAACTCCTCTCTAAATGTTTGATATAATTCACCTGTGAAGCCATCTGCTTCTGAACTTTTTGTTTATTGGGAGATTTTTAATCACAGTTTCAATTTCAGTAGTTGTGATTGTTCTGTTCATATTTTCTATTTCTTCCTAGTTCAGATTTGGCCAGTTGTACTTTTCTTAGAATTTGTCCATTTTTTCTAGGTTGTCCATTTTATTGGTGTGCATTTGCTTGTAGTAGTCTCTTATGATCCTTTGTATTTCTGCTGTGTCCATTGTAACTTGTGCTTTTTCATTTCTAATTTTATTGATTTGAGTCCTCTCACTCTTTTTCTTGATGAGTCTGGCTAAAGATTTATCAAATTTGTTTATCTTCTCAAAGAACCAGCTTTTAATTTTATTGATCTTTGATGTTGTTTTCTTCATTTCTTTTTCATTTCTTTCTGATCTGACCTTTATGATTCCTTTCCTTTTACTAAGTTTGGGTTTTTTGTTTGTTTGTTTGTTCTTCTTTCTCTAATTGCTTTAGTTGGAAGGTTAGGTTGTTTATTTGAGATTTTTCTTGTTTCTTGAGGTAGGATTGTATTGCTATAAACTTCCCTCTTAGAACTGCTTTTGCTGCATCCCATAGGTTTTTGATCATTGTGTTTTCATTGTCATTTGTCTCTAGGTATTTTTTTAATTTCTCCTTTGACTTCTTCGGTGAATCATTGGTTATTTAGTAACATATTGTTTAACTTCCATGTGCTTGTCTTTTTTACAGTTTTGTTTTCCTGTAATTGATCTCTAATCTCATAGCAATGTGGTCAGAAAAGATGATTGATATGATTTCAATTTTCTTACATTCCTGAAGCTTGATTTGAGACCAAAGATGTGATCTATCCTGGAGAATGTTCTGTGTGCACTTGAGATGAAAGTGTATTTTTGCTGATTGCAATTACAATATCCTATAAATATCAATTAAGTCTATATAGTCTAACGTGTCATTTAAGGCTTGTGTTTCCTTACTAATTTCCTTTCTGGAAGATCTGTTCATTGATGTAATTGGAGTGTTAAATTACCCCACTGTTATTGTGTAACTGTTGATTTCCCCTTTTATGCCTGTTAACATTTGCCTTATATATTGAGTTGCTCTTATGTTGGTTGCCTAAATAATCACAATTGTTGTATCTTCTTCTTGGATTGATCCCTTGATCATTATGTAGTGTCCTTCCCTGTCTCTTGTAACAGTCTTTATTTTAAAGTCTACTTTAAAGTCTATTTTAAAGTCTATTGCTACTCCAGCTTTCTTTTGTTTTCCATTTGCATGGAATATCTTTTTCCAACCTCTCACTTTCAGTCTGTGTGGGTCCATAGGTCTGAAGTGGGTCTCTTGTAGACAGCATATACATGGGTCTTATTTTTGTATCCATTCAACCAATCTGTGTCTTTTGGTTGGAGTATTTAATCCATTTACATTTAAGGTAATTATTGATACATATGTTCCTATTGCTGTTTTCTTTATTGTTTGGGGTTTGTTTTTATAGATCTTTTTCTTCCCTTACTCTGTTGTTCACTTCTCTTGTGTTTATTTCCTAAAGAAGTTTTTTTTTTAGCATTTGTTGTAAACCTGGTTTGGTGGAGCTGAATTCTCTTAAATGTTGCTTGTCTGTAAAGCTTTTGATTTCTCTGTCGAATCTGAATGAGAGCCTTTCTGGTTAGAGTATTCTTGGTTGTAGGCTTTTCCCTTTCATCACTTTAAATATACCATGCCATTCCCTTATTGCTTGCTGAGTTTCTGCTGAAAAATCAGCTGATAGCCTTATGGGGATTCCCTTGTATGTTATCTTTTGCTTTTCCCTTGTTGCTTTTAATATTTTTCTTTGTATTTAATTTCTTAAAATTTGATTAATATGCGTCTTGGCATGCTCCTCCTTGGGTATATCCTGTATTGGACTCTCTGCACTTCCTGGACTTGGGTGACTATTTCCTCTCCCATGTTAGGGAAGTTTTTGACTGTAATCTCTTCAAATATTTTCTCAAGCCCTTTCTCTTTTTCTTCTGAAACCCCTATAATTCGAATGTTTGTGCGTTTAATAATGTCCCAGAGGTCTCTGAGACTTTTCTCATTTCTTTGCATTCTTTTTTCTTTATTCTATTCCCTGGCAGTGATTTCCACCATTCTATCTTCCAGGTCAGTTTTCCATTCTTCTGCCTCAGTTTCCCTGTTATTGATTCCTTTTAGTGTATTTTTCATTTCAGTTATTGTATTGTTCATCTCTGTTTGTTTGTTCTTCAGTTTTTCTAGGTCTTTTTTTTTTCTCCATTCATGCCTCCATTCTTTTTTCATGATCTTGGATCATCTTTACTACCATTACTCTGAATTCTTTTTCAGGTATATTGCTTATCTCCTCCTCATTTAGTTGTTCTTGTAGGTTTTTATCTTGTTCCTTCATCTGCAACATACTTCTTTGTCTTCTCATTTTGTCAGACTTACTGTGTTTGTATTCTCCTTTTTGCAGGCTGCAGGATCATAGTTCCTCTGGCTTCTGGTGTCTGCCCCCTGGTGGGCGAGGTTGCTCCAGAGAATTGTTCCGCTATCCCCTTGACAGGGTGTTTGATTTGTGTTATGGTGACCGGAGCCTGCCCTGGATATTGATTGGGGCCTCCCCTTTGCTCTGTAGTTGTCACTGTCCTGTCAGGGTTGGGGTCTGCTCCCTAGTTTTCAAATAGAGGCCCCAGATCTGTTTTTTAGCTGAATTTCTTATCTGCAGTATGAGGAAGGCATTATTAAGGCACTCCCACTGGGAGAGAAGCCACTGAGTATTCCTCTTCTGGAGCTGCTCACCTGTGAGTGTGTTCTGTTGTGTCTCCTTTCACTGGTTATGTGGGCTCACAATGTACACTGTTTTGGCACTGCTCTTGGTCCCTCCTTAACTGTGGGTATGCCAGAAATTGGCCCTGATGACTCTCAGGTGTTATTTTCACCAGGTCACCAATGCAGATCCACTGAGGTCAGGTCCCAGGACTGCAGTAGTCATGCACCTCGACCCACTGTGGGAGCTATGGAGGCAGCTCAGACTCTGACATGGCCCAACCCTCACGTTTATGTGCCCACAAAGCCCACAGCTACTAAGGTTAGAGCTGTCCTAGCTGCAGGAGCACTTGATCTTTGGGATGTTTCACAGTCGCTGAATTTATGACGCCATCAGCAGAAGTGTAACTCCATGATTCACACAGTAGCAAGGAGAGGTTTCAAGTCTTTCTTAGTCATGGGCCCTTGGGGCTCAGCTGTGGTTTTAGCCCCACCTCTGCATGTGTTCCTTCCACTGGAGTCTGCTTCAGAAGTTGCCTGAACACATGAGCACCTCAGGCAGGAAGGAGGTGAGGCAGTGATTCGGGGGAGCAGGCCACCCAGGTGGTAGGATGCCATGGTAGCAATTGGAACACATGAACCCCTCAGGCTGGATTGGGGGCAGGCAAGCCACCCAGGCAGGAGGGTGTTGGGGTAAGGATTGGAACACACGTAACTGTCAGTCAGCAATCAGGGCAGGTACATCACCCAGGTTGGTGGGGATGGGGGAGGTGATAGCAGAGATGTGTGAGCTGGCTCTGTCAGGAGCCCTCCCTAGTGCCTGTCGAGTCAGGGGCCAGCACATGTGGAGAGAGGCTGCAATGGCGGCCCTGCCCTTTGAACACCACTCAACAATAGCACTTGACTCCTATGGTGGTCCAGACTTCTTCCATGAGCATTCCTGGTTGAGAAGCTCCTCACTCCCATCCCCTCAGGCTGTCTTCTCACAGCCAACAGCAGTCCCCTTTCCAGGTCTGCTCTCCAAACCCCACGTTCCAGCACCCATCCCCTGTGAACACCAGTGGACACTCTTCTTGGGCTGGGGCAAGCAAGTCTTTTGCACAGACCACTTGTGTGGGTCTCACTCTGTCCTGCCTGCCAAAGTCTGGTTGCTGGGATCTTCCCCGAGCCCCCCAAATTCCCCTTCTGTCCCAGCTGATCTCCATGCTGGTGAGGGGGCTTCCCCAGCTGCAGGAACCTCTCCTCACCTTCAGGTCCAGTCCTGTTTCCTCTCCTCTTTCTTTTCCCTTCTTTTTTCTTTCATCCTACACAGTTACATGGGGTTCTTGTCCTTTCATGTGTTTGAGGTCCTCTGCTAGTATTCAGCAGTTGCTCTGTGAGAATTGTTCCATTTGTAGGTGTATTGAGGTGTTTGTGAGGAGACACAAACTCCATGTCTTCCTATTCCTCCACCATCTTGGAAAGCCTCCTACGTTTTCAAATTTAAGTGCATAAAATTGTCCATAGTATTTTTTTTGTTAGCCTTTTATGTCTGCAGTGTCTACAATGAAGTACAAAGGTTTTTGACATTTTTAAAATTCTTGATAAGGTCCAATTTATATATTTTTGTCTATCATTTTTTTGAATGTGCTTTTGGCATTGTATCTAAGAGACCATTGCCTAACTCAGGGTCACAAAACTTGTTCTGATTACTTCTTCTAAGTGTATTATAGCATTAACTCTCACATTTATGTCTATAGTCATTTTTTAGTTAATTTTTTTGTATATTGTGTGAGTTAAGGGACTTTATATTTCAGTGTTCAACCAGAGAAATAGAACCAGTAAGATATATATATATATATATATAGATAGATAGATAGATAGATAGATATATATATATATACAGAGAGAGAGAGAGAGAAAGAGAGACAGAGAGACAGAGAAAGAGAGACAGAAAGAGAGGGGTGGGGTTATTTGCAAAAATTGGTTTATACAGTTTGGGGCCTGCATTTCCATTTTTCCCCAGAAAGCACTTCATCTTGTCATGGTCCTTTGCCTGGTAGAGAATTCAAATCTTAATTCTTGTATGTTCTTGGCCTTTGGCAGTCCTACCTGAATTTGGTTCTTGTAGTTTTCCATTGTCTTTACTCACAGGACATGGTAGCACTTAGAGACTTTCTAAGGAATCTTCTGTAATAAAGACACCTTGTTCCTTACACCCATATACTCTTCCTTACTTCCATTTTGTAGTAACAATCCAAAATCCCTTCTGTAATTGGAATCCATCATTTCAGTCATACAGTAATTCTCTTTATTTGTTGATTCAGAGACTTGAAGAGCTCAAAGTACCCAAGTGGCAGGATCAACTTTCAGTTCAGTAGAATCATTGCTGTGTCTTCTGCTGGAAGCATTCTTCCTTTTGGAAGCAAAACCTCTAGAACATACTAGCCTAAAGGTGAAAGGATGAGAGGTAAAAATATTGTACTGTATTACTGTGGGTAATAATGAGAGGAGTCACACCCATTTCCACCTCTTGATTTCTGGACCCAAAGATCCTGGCTTATGAAAGAAACAACCAAGACACTGATTTAGAGTACCTACCAGCTCCTGGAGAACATAGTCTCAGCCTTGCAAGGTTGTCATCTACCTGGTGCTGTAACTGAGTCTTCAAAAGGTCATTTCACCTCAAAAACATCATCAAACCAGCTGCTTTAGTATGATGGGTAACATGGTAAAAAACAGTGAATACTGTGAACATGGGCCCGTTTCTCTACTCAGTTTTGTTCTGATGTGAGTTCCCTGCTCAGAAGCAATGTTGTGTGGAATAAAATCACAGTGGATACGTATGCTGGAGGTCCACAGATGATCGTTTTGAAAAAAGCATTTCATGCGAGGTAAGGGTGGGGGAGAATCCATATCAAAAGTAAATGTCTGCTCCAACAAGAGGAAAACGTTTCCCCATCCATGAAGGAAGTTGTCCAATGTAATATACCTGTCACCAGGTAGCTAGTTCATCATCCCAATAATGATACCACATCAGGTACTTGGTATTGGTCTTTGTTGCTGGAAAATTTGGCAGTCAGTACTGGCTATAGCCAGGTCAGTCTTGCAGAGTGAAAACACATGTTGCTGAGCCCATATATAACCTCAATCTCTGACATCACAGTCACTTTGTTTATGAGCTAATTGTACAATGACTAATGTGGCTGGTGAAAGATGTTGACTAGTATCCAAAAAACTGTCATCCTCTATGTTTGATTATCAAAATCTTCCCTTACTGAGGTTATCTTTCAGTGAGCATTCATATGGGACCCAAATATCTTCACATTTTTTACCCATTCTGAGAGTTGTATACAGGTATCTCTTCCCCACACTTCATTGCCACCAATTTTCCAATTGTGCTTTTTTTATTTTCTGAATCTGTGAGCATCCATCCAAACTATAGGCCACAGTATATGAATAGATATACACTTATGCTTCTGGACACTTCCATTTCTGAGAAAAATAAATAACCATGTGCACCATTTGAGTTCTGCCTATGGAAGGGTTTATCTCCACTATACTTTTTCAGGGATGTCTCAGAAAAGTGTCTTAATGCTGCAGTTGACCACTTTGGGTGGTGCCTGCACATGTAGAACCATCTGTAAACCTAGCCTGAGTTTTCTCTTTCTCAGTGAACTTGTCGTAGAGAACTCTTCATGAGGCCATAGGTGTGGAATATGAGAGAGAGGATAATGTGGCAGGATTAAGGGCATGGACATTGAGCCACTTCCTCATGCAACTTACTTGTGCCTTCAAGACCTGTCTGAACTTGGTCTCCTGTACACCGTTTCTATTTGATAATATAATGCTGCTGTGCATGCCAAAATTTATGGCTTGGAAGGCCATATACCATCCAATTTATGATTGGCAGATCAGGTTGCATGGTAACTTAGTGACCCTTTATTAAGTGTTCAGTCTCTATTAAGGCCTAGTAGCAAGCCAAAAGGTGTTTCTCAAATGAACAGTATTTATTCTCAGAGGATGACAGGGTTTTACTCCATATTCTAAGGGTTGGCACTTTTATTCTTCCATAAGAATCTTCTCAAAGGCTCACACAGCATCTCTACCTTCCACTGACACTTCAAGTATCATCTGATCTGCTCCATCATATGGCTTGAATGGCAAAGCAGCTTGCATGGCAGTGTGGGCCTATTGCAGAGCCTTCCTTTGTTATGGACCCCACTAAACTCTAGTAGTTTTTGGGTCACTCAGTAAATGGGTTAAAGTAGTTCACTCAAATGTGGAATATGTTGCGTCTAAAATTCAGCAGGGTCAACTAGGTGTTATGTCTCTTTTTGGTGGTAGTAGGGACCAGATATAGTAATTTATCCTTCATTTTAGAAGGGATATCTCAAAAATGCCCAACCCCATTAGACTCCTAGAAATTTCACAGAGTAGAAGCCTTCAGAATTCTTGTAGAATTTATTTACACTTTCTGACATGCAAATATCTTACTGTCATGTCTAGAGCAGTTCTTACTTCCTACTCACCATATCCAACCAGCATAGTATCATCTACGTAATGGACAAGCATGATATACCTAATCTTGTGCAAGGGAAAGGTGATCAAGATCTCTGTGGACTAAACTATGACCAAGTTGGAGATGATTTACCCCTGAGATAGGACAGAAGGTATTTTCTGGCTTTGCCAGCTGAAAGCAACTGCTTCCAGTGGTCTTTACTAGCAGGTATCAAACAAAAAAACATTTGCCAGCTCAGGAGAGATGCATATGTACCAGGAAATGTGCTACTTGTTCAAACAACAAAACTGCATTTGGAATAGCAGTTGCAAATGGAGCTGCCACCTGATTAAGTTTATGATGATACATTTTCATTCTTCAACATGCATTTGTTGTCTACACAGGCCAAGTTGGCAAGTTAAATGCGGGTGTGGTAGGAGTCATCATTCCTACATCGCTCAAATCCTTGGTGGTGGCACTAATCTCTTCAGTCCCTCCAGGAATGATATTCTTTTTGATTATTTTTCTAGGTAGAGGTAGTTCTAGTGGTTTCCAGTTGGGTTTTCCTACTTCAAAGGTCAGGGAACCAATGTAGAGATTCTGTCAGTTGCTATGTTATGTCTATTTTAATTATATAATACATTCCAGAACTGGGGAAATAACCATAGGATGTGTTTAGGAAGCTACTGAACACACTGTGAGATAAACCAGAGCTAAAATCCCATTGATCACCTGACTTCCATAATCCCCTATTCTTATTGTTGGACCACAGTGACAATTTGAGTATCCTGAAATGAGTGTCATTTCAGAGTCAGTATCTAACAATCCCTGAAAGGTATGATTATTTCATTTTCCTCAGTTCACAGTCACTTTTTTAAAGGGCTATATGTTCCTTTAGGGAAGGCTTGGAGAAAGACTAGCAATATAAATTTTAGGCAGTTTAGAAAGATTATTCTTCAAGGGGACTTGGCTCCTCCTTCATTCAAGGAATTCTGGGTTTATAAATAGGTTCAAGTATGGGAGTGCATTGTGTGGCCCTGAAACTTTGTTTTGGTAGCTTAAGTTAGATTTCTATTCAATAGTCCTAGAACTTTTTTATTTCTTGGTTTATGCCGATTAAGTAAGAATTGCATAGACTGCCCATCTATTTCTTTTCCAGAGATATCACAATCAACTAGCCAACACCATATTATCCTGTGAATCAAAATATTCTGATTACTGTTTTGACTCTATTCTCCATTATGTTAACCATGCCCACCTTCTTGGCAATTAAATGCTGTAACTTGGTCCCTGACACAAAGAACAACGACAGAGCTCTTCATGAAAGCTGGGGCTTCCTTCACACATGTATTTCTCATAGGTATAGTGAAAGGTTGGTCTTCTGGACTCTCCTAGAGTGGGTGAGCAAGTTTTATATGATAAATCCACTCTAACATTCTAATCTCCTTAAGCCTTTTGGATTCCTTCCTCTACAGTACACGAAGGCAATTTAGCATTTCACCTTAATTTAGTGTAGGTCACTATTGGATTCATGCCAACCAACAAACCAACTGACCAACCAACCAAACTCTTAGTGTTCTTTCTAACTTCTCAAGCTAGAACTTTGAATCTAATCTAGAATCTCTGCTTAGTGGACCCCCACCAATACATTCAGCCTGATAAAACTTTACATTTCTTCAGTGATTATTCCACACACTTAAGATCGATTTCCACACATATTTCCCATATCAGTTGGGAAAACTATGCAATTATTTTGGTGTGTATCATACCTTTTCACGGGTCACATTTAGTACCTCGTCTTTTGGCTCCTGCTAGGACTTGAGTTTAGTTATAGATGTGGAAGCAAAGAAGAGTTTTGGTGTAGGTCCTGTAGAGAATTAGCAGTGCCTTGTAAGACAACTACCCTAGGGAGGATATTAAACATTCTTCAGTTAAAGGGGAAGTAACATCCTCAGGGAAGGATAGAGGGCCTTCTTCTACTGGAAAAAAGATTCAGCAGAATTTAGAGGTTTGATGTTCCCAGCCTCATTGGGTTCTGCTCATATGGTCTCATTCCTTACCAATCAATAACTCACTTTAATAGAAGATACCCTGTAAGCCTGGGGATATAATTTGTGTTGTAATTTAGCCAATTGCAGGTTGGAACTCTGTTTTTGTCTTAAATATCTCAGCTCTGTGACAAGAGAAGATGGGGGTTTATTTCTGGGCAGATAAAGAAGCTGTGTGATCATTAATGTAAAACTTGAGCTGCAAATTTGAAGCAAGGAACTAATATTTTTTTTTGCCAGTTCTTTTACCACAGTTAAAAATAACCAGCGAAATCCATTATACTCTTTAGCTTGACTAAAATGTTCTAAGGGAATAAGTGTATGGTCACCCAGACACTCAACTTATGTAATAATTTGATTAGGAGCATCCAATGGTAATATTTTGTGTATCTCTTTGGCCATATTATTCCATAGACCTACACTGCCTCTTTACCACTGAAAAAAGTTATTAATACACTTAATTCTAATTGGATTGGGGAATCAATTTCAAAAAAACCCAGAGGCAATTCAGAAATGTATCCTTAAGATGTTGTTCCTCTAGAACAACTTCCATTATCGGATAAGGTTTAACCAGTGAACTAGAACCAGTTGGAGATACAAATTAAGATATACATTGCAATAAATTGTTTATCTGATTTTGGGGTCTGGCTAGGCAATAATAGGTCAGGGTGTCAGAAAGTGTTGGCTTGAAGACAAGCTACAGCTACTGTCCAAAGGCAGAATTTCTTCAGGAATACCTCAACTCTGCTCTAAAGATGTTTTTGTTTTTGTTTTTAACATCTTTATTGGAGTATAATTGCTTTACAATGGTGTATTATTTTCTGCTTCATAACAAAGTGAATCAGTTATACATATACATACGTTCCCATATCTCTTCCCTCTTGCATCTCCCTCATTCCCACACTCCCTATCCCAGCCATCTAGGTGGTCACAAACCACCGAGCTGATCTCCCTGTGCTACGTGGCTGCTTCCCACTAGCTATCTATTTTACATTTGGTAGTGTATATATGTCCATACCACTTTCTCACTTTGTCACAGCTTACCCTTCCCCCTCCCCATATCCTCAAGTCCAGCCTCTAGAAGGTCTCTGGCTTTATTCCCGTCTTACCGCTAGGTTCTTCATGACCTTTTTTTTTTCTCTTAGATTCCATATATATGTGTTAGCATACAGTATTTGTTTTACTCTTTCTGACTTATTTCACTCTGTAGGACAGACTCTAGGTCCATCCACCTCACTACAAATAACAAAATTTCGTTTCTTTTTATGGCTGGGTAATATTCCATTGTATATATGTGCCATATCTTCTTTATCCATTCATCTGTTGATGGACACTTAGGTTGCTTCCATGTCGTGGCTATTGTAAATAGAGCTGCAATGAACATTTCGGTACATGACTCTTTTTGAATTATGGCTTTCTCAGGGTACATGCCCAGTAGTGGGATTGCTGGGTCATATTGTAATTCTATTTTCAGTTTTTTTTAACATCTTCGTTGGAGTATAATTGCTTTACAATGGTGTGTTAGTTTCTCCTTTACAACAAAGTGAATCAGTTATACGTATACATACATTCCCATTTCTCTTCATTCTTGCATCTCCCTCATTCCCACCCTCCCTATCCCAGCCCTCTTCTCAGGGTACATGCCCAGTAGTGGGATTGCTGGGTCATATTGTAATTCTATTTTCAGTTTTTTTTAACATCTTCGTTGGAGTATAATTGCTTTACAATGGTGTGTTAGTTTCTCCTTTACAACAAAGTGAATCAGTTATACGTATACATACATTCCCATATCTCTTCATTCTTGCATCTCCCTCATTCCCACCCTCCCTATCCCAGCCCTCCAGGTGATCACAAACCACCGAGCTGATCTCCCTGTGCTATGTGGCTGCTTCCCACTAGCTATCTATTTTACATTTGGTAGTGTATATATGTCCATAAGACTCTCTCACTTTGTCACAGCTTACCCTTCCCCCTCCCCATATCCTCAAGCCCATGCTCTAGTAGATCTGTGTTTTATTCTTGTCCTACACCTAGGCTCTTCATGACATTTTTTTTTCTTAGATTCCATATATATATGTTAGCATCCGGTATTTGTTTTTCTCCTTTTGACTTATTTTCCTCTGTATGACAAACTCCAGGTCCACCCATATCACTACAAATAACTCAATTTCGTTTCTTTTTATGGCTGAGTAATATTCCATTATATATATGTGCTACATCTTCTTTACCCATTCATCTGTTGATGGACACTTAGGTTGCTTCCATGTCCTGGTTATTGTAAATAGAGCTGCAAAGAACATTTTGGTACATAACACTTTTTCAATTATGGTTTTCTCAGGGTATATGCCCAGTAGTGGGATTGCTGGGTCGTATGGTAGTTCTATTTGTACTTTTTAAGGAACCTCCTTACTGTTCTCCATAGTGGCTGTATCAATTTGCTTTCCCACCAACAGTGCAAGAGTGTGCCCTTTTCTCCATACCCTCTCCAGCATTTATTGTTTCTGGATTTTTTGATGATGGCCATTCTGACCAGTGTAAGATGATATCTCATTGTAGTTTTGATTTACATTTCTCTAATGATTAATGATGTTGAGCATTCTTTCATGTGTTTGTTGTCAATCTGTATATCTTCTTTGGAGAAATGTCTATTTAGGTCTTCGGCCCATTTTTGGATTGGGTTGTTTTTTTGATATTGAGCTGCATGAGCTGCTTGTAGAATGTGGATATTAATCCTTTGTGAGTTGCTTCATTTGCAAATATTTTCTCCCATTTTGAGGGTTGTCTTTTCATCTTGTCTATGGTTTCCTTTGCTGTGCAAAAGCTTTTATGTTTCATTACGTCCCATTTGTTTATTTTTGTTTTTCTTTCCATTTCTCTAGGAGGTGGGTCAAAAAGGATATTGCTGTGATTTATGTCATAGAGTGTTCTCCCTATGTTTTTCTCTAAGAGTTTGAGAGTGTCTGGCCTTATATTTAGGTCTTTAACCCATTTTGAGTTTATTTTTGTGTATGATGTTAGGGAGTGTTCTAATTTCATACTTTTACATGTACCTGTCCAGTTTTCCCGGCACCACTTATTGAAGAGGCTGTCTTTTCTCCACTGTATATTCTTGCCTCCTTTATCAAAGATAAGGTGACCATATGTGTGTGGATTTATCTCTGCACTTTCTATCTTGTTCCATTGATCTATATTTCTGCTTTTTTTCCAGGACCATACTGTCTGAAATACTGTAGCTTTGTAATATAGACTGAAATCAGTGAGCCTGATTCCTCCAGCTCCATTTTTCATTCTCAAGATAGCTTTGGCTATTCGGGGTGTTTTGTGTTTTCAGTTAAATTGTGAAATTTTTTGTTCTACTTCTGTGAAAAATGCTGCTGGTAGTTTGACAGGGATTGCATTGAATCTGTAGATTGCTTTGGGTAGTAGAGTCATTTTCACAATGTTGGTTCTTCCAATCCAAGAACATGGTATACCTTTCCATCTGTTTGTATCATCTTTAATTTCTTTCAACAGTGTCTTATAATTTTCTGCATACAGGTTTTTGTCTCCTTAGGTAGGTTTATTCCTAGATATTTTATTCTTTTTGTTGCAGGGGTAAATGGGAGTGTTTTCTTAATTTCAATTTCAGATATTTCATCATTAGTGTATACGAATGCAAGAGGTTTCTGTGCATTAATTGTATATGCTGCAACTTTACCAAATGCATTGATTAGCTGTAGTACTCTCCTGGTAGCATCTTTAGGATTCTCCATGCATAGTGTCATGTCATCTGCAAACAGTGAGTGTTTTACTTCTTCTTTCCTGATTTGGATTCCTTTTATTTCTTTTTCTTTTCTGATTGCTGTGGCTAAAACTTCCAAAGCTATTTCGAATAATACTGGTGAGAATGGGCAGAGTTGTCTTGCTCCTGATCTTGGTGGAAATGTTTCAATTTTTCACCATTGAGGACGATGTTGGCTGTGAGTTTGTCATATATGGCCTTTATTATGTTGAGGACAGTTCCCTCTGTGCCTACTTTCTGCAGTGGTTTTATCATAAATGGGTTTTGAATTGTGTCAAAAGATTTCTCTGCATGTATTGAGATGATCATATGGTTTTTCTCCTTCAGTTTGTTAATATGGTGTATCACGTTGATTGATTTGCATATATTGAAGAATCCTTGCATTCCTGGAATAAACCTCACTTGATCATGGTGAATGATACTTTTTTAATGTGCTGTTGGATTCTGTTTGCTAGTATTTTGTTGAGGATTTTTGCATCTATATTCACCAGTGATATTGGCCTGTAGTTTTCTTTCTTTGTGACATTTGTTTCTGGTTTTGGTATCAGGGTGATGATGGCCTCGTAGAATGAGTTTGGGAGTGTTCCTCCCTCTGCTATCTTTTGGAAGAGTTTGAGAAGGATAGGCGTAAGCTCTTCCCTAAATGTTTGATAGAATTCTCCTGTGAAGCCATCTGGTCCTAGGCTTTTGCTTGTTCTAAGATTTTAAATCACAGTTTCAATTTCAGTGCTGTGATTGCTCTGTTCCTATTTTCTATTTCGTCCTGGTTCAGTCTCAGCAGGTTGTGCATTTCTAAGAATTTGTCCATTTCTTCCAGGTTGTCCATTTTATTGCCATAGAGTTGCTTGTAGTAATCTCTCATGATCCTTTGTATTTCTGCAGTGTCAGTTGTTACTTCTCTTTTTTCATTTCTAATTCTATTGATTTGAGTCTTCTCCATTTTTTTCTTGATGAGTCTGGCTAATGGTTTACCAATTTTGTTTATCTTCTCAAAGAACCAGCTTTTAGTTTTATTGATCTTTGCTATCATTTCTTTCATTTCTTTTTAATTTCTTTCTGATCTGACCTTTATGATTTCTTTCCTTCTGCTAAATTTGGGGTTTTTTGTTCCTTTTTCTCTAATTTCTTTAGGTTTAAGGTTAGTTTGTTTATTTGAGATGTTTCCTGTTTCTTAAGGTAGAATTGTATTGTTATAAACATCGCTCTTAGAACTGCTTTGGCTGCATCCCATAGGTTTGGGCTCATCGTGTTGTCACTGTCATTTGTTTCTAGGTATTTTTTGATTTCCTCTTTGATTTCTTCAGTGATCTCTTGGTTATTAAGTAGTGTAATGTTTAGCCTTCATGTGTATGTATTTTTTTTTTTGTGGTATGCGGGCCTCCCTCTCTTGATACGATTTCAATTTTCTTAAATTTACCAAGGCTTGATTTGTGACCCAAGATATGATGTATCCTGGAGAATGTTCCATGAGCACTTGAGAAAAATGTGTGTTCTCTTGTTTTTGAATGGACTGTCCTATAAATATAAATTAAGTCCATCTTGTTTAATGTATCATTTAAAGCTTGTGTTTCCTTATTTATTTTCATTATGTCCATTGTTGAAAGTGGGGTGTTAAAGTCCCCTTCTATGATTGTGTTACTGTCACTTTCCCTTTTATGGCTGTTTGTATTTGCCTTTTGTATTGAGGTGCTCCAATGTTGGGTGCATAAATATTTATAATTGTTATATCTTCTTCTTGGATCGATCCCTTGATCATTATGTAGTGTCCTTCTTTGTCTCTTGTACTAGTCTTTATTTTAAAGTCTATTTTGTCTGATATGAGAATTGCTACTCATGCTTTCTTTTGATTTCCATTTGCATGGAATATCTTTTTCCATCCACTCTCTTTCAGTTCGTATATGTCCCTAGGTCTGAAGTGGGTCTCTTGTAGACAGCATATATATGGGTCTTGTTTTTGTATCCATTCAGCCAGTCTGTGTCTTTTGGTGGGAGCATTTAATCCACTTACATTTAATGTAATTATCAATATGTATGTTTCTATTCCCATTTTCTTAATTGTTTTGGATTTGTTATTGTAGGTCTTTTCCTTCTCTTGTGTTTCTTGCCTAGAAAAGTTCCTTTAACATTTGTTGTAAAGCTGGTTTGGTGGTGCTGAACTCTCGCAGCTTTTGCTTGTCTGTAAAGATTTAAAATTCTCCATCAAATCTGAATGAGATCCTTGCTGGGTAGAGTAATTTTGGTTGTAGTTTTTTCTCCTTTTTCTCCTTCATCACTTTAAATATGTACTGCCACTCCCTTCTGACTTGCAGAGTTTCTGCTGAAAGTTCAACTGTTAACCTTGTGTGTTATTTGTTGTTTTTCCCTTGCTCTTTTTTTTTTTTTTTTTTTTTTGCAGTACGTGGGCCTCTCACTGTTGTGGCATCTCCCGTTGCGGAGCACAGGCTCTGGATGCGCAGGCTCAGCAGCCATGCCCCAGAGGCCCAGCTGCTCCACAGCATGTGGGATCCACCCGTACCGGGGCACAAACCTGTGTCCTCTGCATCGGCAGGTGGACTCTCAAACACTACACCACCAGAGAAGTCCTCCCTTGCTGCTTTTAATATGTTTTCTTTGTATTTAATTTTTGATAGTTTCATTAATATGTGTCTTGGTGTGTTTCTCTTTGGATTTAACCTGTATGGGACTCTCTGTGCTTCCTGGACTTGATTAACTATTTCCTTTCCCATATTACGGAAGTTTTCAACTATAATCTCTTAAAATATTTTCTCAGTCCCTTTCTTTTTCTCTTCTTCTTCTGGGACCCCTATAATTCGAATGTTGGTGCAGTTAATGTTGTCCCAGAGCTCTCTGAGACTGTCCTCAGTTCTTTTCATTCTTTTTTCTTTATTCTGCTCTGCAGTAATTATTTCCACTATTTTATCTTCCAGGTCACTTATCCGTTCTTCTGCCTCAGTTATTCTGCTATTGATCCCTTCTAGACTCTTTTTAATTTCATTTATTGTGTTGTTCATCATTGCTTGTTTCCTGTATAGTTCTTCTACGTCCTTATTAAATGTTTCTTGCATTTTCTCTATTCTGTTTCCAATATTTTGGATTATCTTTACTCTCATTATTCTGAATTCTTTTTCTGGTAGACTGCCTATTTCCTCTTCATTTGTTAGGTCTGGTGGATTTTTACCTTGCTCCTTCATCTGCTGTGTGTTTTTCTGTCTTCTCATTTTGCTTATCTTACCGTGTTTGGGGTCTCCTTTTCTCAAGCTTCAGGGTCGTAGTTCCCGCTGTGTTTGGTATCTGTCCCCAGTGGCTAAGGTTGGTTCAGTGGGTAGTGTAGGCTTCCTGGTGGAGGGGACTAGTGCCTGTGTTCTGGTGGAAGAGGCTGGATCTTTTCTTTCTGGTGGGCAGGTCCACGTCTGGTGGTGTAATTTTGGGTGTCTCTGGCCTTATTATGATTTTAGGCAGCATCTCTGCTATTGGATGGGGCTGTGTTCCTCTCTTGCTAGCTGTTTGCCATAGGGTGTCCATCACTGTAGCTTGCTGGTCGCTGAGTGAAGCTGGATCTTGGTGTTGAGATGGAGATCTGTGGGAGATTTTTGCTTTTTGATATTATGTGGAGCTGGGAGGTCTCTTGTGGACCAGTGTCCTGAAGTTGTCTCTACCACCTCAGAGGCACAGCAGTGACTCCTGGCTGGAGAACCAAGAGTCTTTTATCCACAAAGCTCAGAATAAAAGGGAGAAAAAATAGAAAGAAAGAAAGAGGATACAATAAAATAAAATAATGTAAGATAAAATAAATTAAAGTTAGTTATTAAAATAAAAAATAATTATTAAGAAAAAATATTTTTTTAAGTAAAAAATATATATATAAAGAAATACAAAAACGGACGGACAGAACCCTGGGAAAAATGGTGAAAGCAAAGCTATACAGACAAAATCTCGCACAGAAGCCTACACATACACACTCACAAAAAGAGGAAAAGGGGAAAAAATAATATATCTTGCTCCCAAAGTCCACCTCCTCAATTTGGGATGATTTGTTGTCTATTCAGGTATTCCACAGATGCAGGGTACATCAAGTTGATTGTGGAGCTTTAATCCGCTCCTTCTGAGGCTGCTGGGAGAAATTTCCCTGTCTCTTCTTTGGTCTCACAGCTCCTTGGGTTCAGCTTTTTATTTGGACCCGCCTCTGCATGTAGGTCGCCTGAGGGCGTCTGTTCTTTGCTCAAACAGGACACGGTTAAAGGAGCAGATGATTTGGGGGCTCTGGCTCACTCAGACTGGGGGGAGGGAGGGGTACGGAGTGCGGGGAAAGGCTGCAGTGGCAGAGGCTGGCATGACGTTGCACCAGCCTGAGGTGCACAGTGTGTTCTCCCAGGGAAGTTGTCCCTAGATTACGAGAACCTGCCAGTGGCGGGCTGCACAGGCTCCTGGGAGGGGAGGTGTGGATAGTGACCTGTGCTTGCACACAGACTTCTTGGTGGCAGCAGCAGCAGCCTTAGCATCTCATGCCCGTCTCTGGGCTCCGTGCTGATAGCCGCAGCTCGCAGCTGTCTCTGGAACTCCTTTTGGTGGAGCTCTTAATCCTCTCTCCTCGTGCACAGCTAATCAAAGAGGCACAAAAAGTCTCTTGCCTCTTCCGCAGGTCCAGACTTTTTCACGGACTCCCTCCTAGCTAGCCATGGTGCACTAACCCCTTCAGGCTGTGTTCACGCCGCCAGTCCTCACCCTGCGATCCGATGGAAGCCGAAGCCTCAGCTCCCAGGCCCCGCCCTCCCCAGCGGGTAAGCAGACAAGCCTCTCAGGCTGGTGAGTGCTGGTTGGCATTGATGCTCTGCGCGGGAATCTCTCCTTTTGCCATCTGCACCCCTGTTGCTGCATTCTCCTCCACGGCTCCAAAGATTCCCCCCTCCTCCACCCACAGTCTCCGCCCACGAAGGGGCTTCCTAGTGTGTGGAAACCTTTCCTCCTTCACAGCTCCCTCCCACCGGTGCACATCCCATCCCTATTCTTTTGTCTCTGTGTTTTCTTTTTTTCTTTTGCCCTACCCAGGTTCGTGGGATTTTCTGAGGTCTTCTGCCAGTGTTCAGTGGGTGTTCTATAGGAGCAGTTTCACACAGAGTTGAATTTCTGATGTATCTGTGGGGAGGAAGGTGATCTCCACGTCTTACTCTTCTGCCATCTTCTCCTAAAGACATTTTAACTGATTGAATCTGGTCCACTCAGATTACTTACAATAATATCCCTTAATTAAAGTTAACGGACTATGGATTTTTATCAGTTCTACAAACTAACTTCACAACACCACTTACATTAATATGTGATTGAATAACTGGGCCCTGTAGCCTAGTTAAGTTGACATATAAAAAAAGACTATCACAGCTATCAGCTTTATTATTTTCCATGTGAATGTCTGATTGTCCTAGCACCATTGGTTGAAAAGACTATTCTGTTCTCCTTGACCTTTCTTGTCATTCTTGTTGAAAATCAATTGACCATAAATGTAAGGGCTTATTTCTGGATTTTTAACTATATTCTATTGATTTATATGTTTGTCATAATGATAGTACCACAGTCGCTTGATGACTCTATATTTGTAGTAAGTTTTGAAATCAAGAAGTGTGAGTCCTCCAATTCTGTTCTTTTATTCCAAGTGTGGTTGGGTATTTTGCATTCTTTGCATTTCCGTTTACATTTAAGATAAGCTTGTCAAGTTCTACAAATAAGACAGCTGAGGTTTAGCTAGGCATTGCATTTAATCTATAGATTGACTGATAGTATTGCCATCTTAGCAACATTATGTATTCCAATTTATAGGCATAGTACTCATTCCATTTATTCTGGTTTTCTTTAATTTCTTTCAACAATGTTTAGTCTTTCTTTTGTACAAGTTTTGCAAACCTATGATTAAATTTATTCTAAGTATTTTATTCTTTTTGATACTATTGTAGATGGTATTTCTTTTTTAACTTCATTCTTAGACTATTTATTGTTAGTGTATAGAAATATGATTGATTCTTAAAATATTCAACTGTATTCTGCAAGCTTGCTGAATTTTTTCATTATTTCAAAAATATTTTTAGTGGATTATTTAGCATTTTCCATATATAAGATTATGGCATCGACAAATAAGCATAGCTGTACTTCCTTTCCTTCCTTACTTAATTCCACTGTCTATAGCTTACAGTAAATTATTTTAAATAAGTGGTAAGAGTGGATATTTTCTTCTTGTTCCTTATCTTAGTAGGAAAACATACAGTTTTAACCATTAAATATAGTAACAGCTCTGGATTTTTTTTTTTTTTTTTTTTTTTTTTTTTCGGGACGCGGGGCCCTCACTGCTGTGGCCTCTCCTGTTGCGGAGCACAGGCTCTGGACGCGCAGGCCCAGAGGCCATGGCTCACGGGCCCAGCCGCTCAGCGGCAT
>NC_041234.1:54567848-54591932 GCF_002837175.3 Physeter macrocephalus
GCAGCAGCAGCCTTAGCATCTCATGCCCGTCTCTGGGCTCCGTGCTGATAGCCGCAGCTCGCAGCTGTCTCTGGAACTCCTTTTGGTGGAGCTCTTAATCCTCTCTCCTCGTGCACAGCTAATCAAAGAGGCACAAAAAGTCTCTTGCCTCTTCCGCAGGTCCAGACTTTTTCACGGACTCCCTCCTAGCTAGCCATGGTGCACTAACCCCTTCAGGCTGTGTTCACGCCGCCAGTCCTCACCCTGCGATCCGATGGAAGCCGAAGCCTCAGCTCCCAGGCCCCGCCCTCCCCAGCGGGTAAGCAGACAAGCCTCTCAGGCTGGTGAGTGCTGGTTGGCATTGATGCTCTGCGCGGGAATCTCTCCTTTTGCCATCTGCACCCCTGTTGCTGCATTCTCCTCCACGGCTCCAAAGATTCCCCCCTCCTCCACCCACAGTCTCCGCCCACGAAGGGGCTTCCTAGTGTGTGGAAACCTTTCCTCCTTCACAGCTCCCTCCCACCGGTGCACATCCCATCCCTATTCTTTTGTCTCTGTGTTTTCTTTTTTTCTTTTGCCCTACCCAGGTTCGTGGGATTTTCTGAGGTCTTCTGCCAGTGTTCAGTGGGTGTTCTATAGGAGCAGTTTCACACAGAGTTGAATTTCTGATGTATCTGTGGGGAGGAAGGTGATCTCCACGTCTTACTCTTCTGCCATCTTCTCCTAAAGACATTTTAACTGATTGAATCTGGTCCACTCAGATTACTTACAATAATATCCCTTAATTAAAGTTAACGGACTATGGATTTTTATCAGTTCTACAAACTAACTTCACAACACCACTTACATTAATATGTGATTGAATAACTGGGCCCTGTAGCCTAGTTAAGTTGACATATAAAAAAAGACTATCACAGCTATCAGCTTTATTATTTTCCATGTGAATGTCTGATTGTCCTAGCACCATTGGTTGAAAAGACTATTCTGTTCTCCTTGACCTTTCTTGTCATTCTTGTTGAAAATCAATTGACCATAAATGTAAGGGCTTATTTCTGGATTTTTAACTATATTCTATTGATTTATATGTTTGTCATAATGATAGTACCACAGTCGCTTGATGACTCTATATTTGTAGTAAGTTTTGAAATCAAGAAGTGTGAGTCCTCCAATTCTGTTCTTTTATTCCAAGTGTGGTTGGGTATTTTGCATTCTTTGCATTTCCGTTTACATTTAAGATAAGCTTGTCAAGTTCTACAAATAAGACAGCTGAGGTTTAGCTAGGCATTGCATTTAATCTATAGATTGACTGATAGTATTGCCATCTTAGCAACATTATGTATTCCAATTTATAGGCATAGTACTCATTCCATTTATTCTGGTTTTCTTTAATTTCTTTCAACAATGTTTAGTCTTTCTTTTGTACAAGTTTTGCAAACCTATGATTAAATTTATTCTAAGTATTTTATTCTTTTTGATACTATTGTAGATGGTATTTCTTTTTTAACTTCATTCTTAGACTATTTATTGTTAGTGTATAGAAATATGATTGATTCTTAAAATATTCAACTGTATTCTGCAAGCTTGCTGAATTTTTTCATTATTTCAAAAATATTTTTAGTGGATTATTTAGCATTTTCCATATATAAGATTATGGCATCGACAAATAAGCATAGCTGTACTTCCTTTCCTTCCTTACTTAATTCCACTGTCTATAGCTTACAGTAAATTATTTTAAATAAGTGGTAAGAGTGGATATTTTCTTCTTGTTCCTTACCTTAGTAGGAAAACATACAGTTTTAACCATTAAATATAGTAACAGCTCTGGATTTTTTTTTTTTTTTTTTTTTTTTTTTTTGCGGTACGCGGGCCTCTCACTGCTGTGGCCTCTCCTGTTGCGGAGCACAGGTTCCAGACGCGCAGGCTCAGCGACCACGGCTCATGGGCCTAGCTGCTCCACAGTATGTGGGATCTTCCTGGACCAGAGCACAAACCCGTATCCCCTGCATCGGCAGGCAGGCTCTCAACCACTGCGCCACCAGGGAAGCCCAAGCTGTGGATTTTTTGAGATGCACTTTTTCTGGTTGAGGAAGTGAAATTTTAATTCCTGGTTTGTTGAATATTTTTCATTATGAAAAAGCATTAGAATTTATCAAATGCTTTTTTTCCATCTATTGAGATGGTCATGTGCCTTCCATTTTTTTCTTCTGTTAATATAATATATTATATTGATTGATTTTCAGATGTTAAACCAACCTTGGTCATGGTATATAGTTCTTTTTTACATATTGCTGAATTCAGTTAGTAGGCAATTCAGTGAGGATTTTGGCATGTGTATTCATAGGAATATTGGTTTGTCTATTTTTTTTTCCCTTTCCTTTTGATATCTTTGACTGGTTTTTGTGTCAGGGTGATACTTGTCTCCATGTCAAATGAGTTGGGGGTGTTTTCTCTTCTACTTTTTGGAGAAGTTGTGAATAATTGGTATTAATTCTTCTTTAAAAATACAATAAAATTCACTCATGAAGTCATTTGGTCCTGAACTTTTCTTTGTGAGTAGTTTTATGAATACTAATCCAATCTCTTTACTTATAATAGGTCTATTCAGATTTTCAAATTTCTTTTTGATTCTGTTTCAGTCGTTTCTGTTTGATAAATTTATCCATTTCACCTGTGGTTTTAATTTGTTGGCACACATTTGTTCACAATAGTCACATATAAACTTTTAAATTTCTATTAAGTCAGTAATAGTATTCTTCTTTTCAATCCTGATTTTAGTAATTTGAGATTTTTCTCTCTCTCTATGTTTCATTGTAGTGAAAGCCTTGTCAACTTTATTGTTATTTGCAAAGAATCAATTTTGATTTTATTGTTTTTATCGACTGTTTTTCTATTCCTTCTCTCACTAATTTTTGCTCTGATATTTATTATTTTTTTTCCTTCTACTTGCTTTGGGTTTAGTTTTATTATTTTATTTCTATTTTTAATTTCCAATGGTAAGAGATCCAATAATTGATTTGAGTTTTTTTCTTTTTCAATATATGTGTTTATATCTATAAATTCTCCTCTAAGGACTAATTTAGTTGTGTCCAAAAAGTTCCAGTATACTGTGTTTTCATTTTCATTCATTTCAAAGTATTTTCTAGATTCTCTTGTGATTTCCCCTATGACTCATTTGTTATTTATGAGGATGTATTTAATTTCTTATATATTTGTGAAATTTCAAAAGGTCTTTCTATTATTTATTTCTAATTTTAAAAATTATAGCTTTAATATTCATTTTTAAGATAAAGCTCCAATCATTTTTCCACTTATATATTATAGAATTTCAGTTCCATTCAAAGTAGATGAATTTAAACAGTTATTCACCAGAAGAGAGAGAAGAAATCTGCCAGCTTTCTTTTTCTGTTTCTTTTAAATAGAAATTTAAAATCTAAATATAAAACCCCAACTTTTCATGCCCCATTCTTTTTGATATAAAAGTTGATAAAGCCCCAGCTGTATACTTGAACCTTTTAGAAAATGCCACTTTTATAGCAGTGGAGATTCTTACTGTGCTTTCCAGCTTTAATCCACATTTTTTTTCATTTTGCCGTGTTTTTTTTATATTTTTTCCAGGTTTATAGAGATATTGTTGACATATAATATGTAAATTTAAGGCATGGAATATGATGACTTGATACATATATGTATTATAAAATGATTACCAGAATAAAAACACTTCCATCCCCTCACATAATTATATTTTTATGCTGATAATATTTAAGTTTTACTCTCTTAACAACTTTCAAGTAAATAATACAATACTGTGTACTATAGAAACCACATTGTACATAGATTCCTAGAACTCATTTATCTTATAGCTGAAAGTTTGTACCCTTAGACAAACATCTCATTTGCCCACCCCCCCAACCCCTGGTAACCACCATTCTATTCTCTATTTCTATGTTTGATTATTTTTGATTCCACATATAAATGAGAACATGTAGTGTTTGTCTTTCTTTGTCTGACTTATTTCACTTACCATAATTCCCCAAAGGTCCATCCATATTTTCACAAATAGCATAATTTCCTTCTTTTTTAGGGATGGATACATATATTTGACATTTTCTTTATCCATTCATCTGAAAATGGACACAATTTCTTTCCATGTCTTGACTATTGTAAATAATGCTGTGATAAACATAGTGGTGAGGATGTCTCTCTGAGATAGTAATTCATTTTTTTATTGAGGTATAATTGATATACATATTAGTTTTAGGTATACATAAATGATTTGATATTTGTACATATTGTGAAATGATCACCACAATAAGTCTAGTTAACATCTTTCTCCATATATAGTTACAATTTCTGTCTTGTGAGGAGAACTTTTAACATTTTCTCTCTTAGCAATTTTCAAATATGCAATACAGAATTGTTAACTGTAGTCTCCATGCTGTACATTACAGCCCAATGACTAATTTATTTTATAACTGGAAGTTTGTACCTTTTGACTCCATTCACCTATTTCATCCACCTTTCAACCCCCATCTCTGGCAATAACTAATCTAAACTCTATATCTATACATTTGTTTTGTTTGCTTTGTTTTGTTTTAAATTCCACATATATGTGCAATCATTCAGTATTTGTCTCTGTGTGACTGACTTATTTCATGGTAATTCTGTTCTTAATTTTTTGAGGAACCTCTGTATTCTTTTCCACAGTGGCTGTGCCAATTTACATACCTACCACCAGTGCACAAGTGTTCCTCTTTCTCCATATCCTCACCAACACTGATCTCTTGGCTTTTGATAGTAGTCATTCTGACAGGTGTGAGGGCATATCTCATTGCAGTTTTAATTTGAATTTTCCTGATGATCTTTTCATATACCTATTGGTTATTTGTATGTCTTCTTTGGAAAAATGATTATTAAATTTCTTTGCCAATTTTTTAGTCAGATTTTTTGCTATTGAGCTGTATGAGTTCCTCATATATTTTGGATATTAAGTCATTATATATATGGTTTGCAAATATTTTTGCTCATTCTGTATGGTGATTTTTGAATTTGTTTATTATTTCTTTTGCTGTGTAGAAGGTTTGATGTAATGGCCCCCTTCTCAAATATTAATTGACTGTAAATACATGGGTTTTATTTCATAGCTCTTGATTTTGTCCATTGGTCTCTATGCCAGTTTTTATGCGAGTACCATAATATTTTGATTAATATAGCATTATCATATTGTTTGAAATCAGGAAGTGTGATGTCTCCAAATTTGTTCTTTTCTTCTCAGGATTGCATTGACTGTTTGGGGTCTTTTATTACTCTGTATACGTTTTTGGACATTTTTTTTTTCTATTTCTGTGAAAAATTCCATTGGAATTTTGATAATTGCATTGAATATATAGATTATTTTGGTAATCATGGACATTTGAATAAATGTAATGATATTAATTCTTATGATCCATGAGCATGGAAAATCTTTCCTTTTGTTTGTGAGTTCTTCAATTTATTTCATTAATTATGTAGATTTAGTATTTACATCTTTCATATTCTTGGTTAAATATATTTCTGAGTATTTCACATTTTTGGTGCTGTTGTAACTGAAATCTTTTTAATTTATATTTAAGATAATTTGTTGTTAGTGTATAAACACACAACACATTTTTATGTTAATTTGTATCCTATAAATTTACTAAATTTGTTGATTATTTTTACCAGTTTATTGGTAGAATATTTAGGATTTTTTATATATAAGATCATGTTATCTGGAAACAGAAATTTTCTATCTTTTTTTCTTATTTGGATGTCATTTATTTCTTTTTCTTGACTGATTGCTCTGGGTAGGACTTCCAGTACTATGATGAATAGGAGTGGTGATAGTGGACACACTTGTTTTTTCCTCATCTTAGAGGCAAAGCTATCAACTGTTCACCATTGAGTATAATGGCAGTTGTGCTTGTCATATTTGATGAGGTACGTTCCTTATGTTGAGGTACCTTACTATAGAAATTTGTTGAGAATTATATTTTTAATATGAAGACATTTAATTATATCAAAGGCTTTTTCTGTATCAATTGAGACTACTATATATATATAATTTTAATCTTTCATTTTATTAACGTTATGTATTACATTTATTGATTTGCATATGTTGAACCATCCTTGCATCCCAGGATAAATTCCACTTCATCAAGGCATAAGATCCTTTTAATTTGCTGTTGAAGTTACATTGGTTCAGCATTTTAAATCTATATATATCAGGGATATTGCCTTTAATTTTATTTTCTTTTAGTGTCCTTATCAGGCCTTGGTATCAGGTAATACTGACCTTGTAAAATTAGCTTGAGAGTGTTCCAATTTTTTTGAAATATTTTATAAGGATTGTTGTTATTTTCCCTTTAAATAATTGGTAGAATTCACCAGTGAAACAATCTGGTCCTGGGCTTTCCTGTGTTGGCAGGATTTTGATTACTTATTCTATCTCCTTACTCATTATTGTCCTGTTCAGATTTTCTATTTCTTCATGATTTTGTCTTAGTAGGTTGTATGAATCTAGGAATTTATTAATCTTTTTCACATTGTCCAATGTGTTGTGTATAATTATTCATTGTGATTTCTTATGATTGTTTGTATTTCTGTGGTGTCAGTTGTAATGCCTCCTCTTTCATTTCTGATTATATTTATTTGACTCGTCCCTTTTTTCCTTAGTTATTCTACCTAAAGGTTTGCCAATTTTGTTTCTCTTTACAAAAAAAAACCCCAAAACAAAAACAAAAAACAACTCAGTTTCTTTGATCTATTCTCTTGTTTTCATGGTCTCTATTCAATTTATTTTGCTCTTATCTTTGTTATTTTCTTCCTTATGCTAACTTCGGGTTTAGTTTCTTTTCTATCTAGTTCCTTGAGGTGTACTGTTAGGTTATTTATGTTGTCCCTTTTTTTTTACTTAGTGTGGGAATTTATTGCTATAAACATCCTTATTAGAACTGTTTTTGCTGCATTTCGTATGTTTTGGTAAGTTGTGTTTCCTTTTTGTTCCTTTCAAAATATCTTTTTACTTCCCTTTCAGTTTATTCTTTGACCCATTGGTTGTTCAGGATTGTGTTGTTTAATTTCCACACATTTGTGAATTTTCCAGTTTTCCTCCTGTTATTGATTTCCAGATTCATACAATTGTGGTCATAAAAGATACTTGGTATGATTTTAATTAAGGCTTATTTGGACCTAACATATGATCTATCCTTAAGAATTTTGCATGCATAGCTAAGAAGAATGTACATCCTGCTACTGTTGGGTGGAGTGTTCTCAATATGTCTGTTAGGTCTATTTGATCTAAGGTAGAGCTCAAGACAAGCATTTCCTCATTGGTTTTCTGCCTGGCTTATCTTTCCATTGTTGAAAGTGGATTTTTGAAATCTACTACTATCATTGTACTGTTTACTATTTTTCCCTTCAGATCTGTTACTATTTGCTTAATATCTGTAGGAAATCTGATGCTGGGTACTTATTTATAGTTGTTATATCCTCTTTATGAATTGATCTCTTTATCATTATATAATGACCTTCTTTATCTCTTGTTACAGTTTTTGACTGAAAGTCTATTTTGTCTTATACAAGTGTAGCTAACCCTTTTCTTTTTTGTTTTCCGTTTGCATGCAATATCTTTTTTTTCCCTTTTCTTTCGGCCTATGTATGTCCTTAAAGCTGAAATGAGTTTCTTTTAGATAGCATATTAGCTGGATCTTGTTTTTCAATCCATTCAGCCAGTGTATGACTTTTGATTGAAGAATTAAATTCATTATATTTATAGTAATTACTGATAGGTAAGGATTTATGAATGACATCATATTAATTGTTTTCTTGTTTTGTAGTTCATTTGCTCCTTTCTTCCTCTTATGTTATCCTTCTTTGTGAACTGATGATATTCAATAGTGGCATGCTTTGATCCCTTTCTCTTTCTCTTTTGAGTATCTACTGTAAATTTTACTTTGTGGTTGTTATAAGACTTCCATAAAACCTTTTATAGGTGTTACAGTCTATTATAAGCTGATAATAACTAAACTTAGATTACATACACAAAACTCCATCATTTTTCTTCCCCACAATACCACTACATATTTTAATTTTCAATGTCATAACTTGCCTCTTTCTATATTGTGTATCCATTAAAACTTATTGTAGCTGATATTATTTTTAATATTTTGTTCTAAAACCTTATACTACAGTTAATTGATTAACATACCATTATATTACAGTGTTGGAGAATTGTAAAATTGACTATATACTTATCTCTAACAGCATGTTTTATATTTTCATTTGTTTTCATATTAACAGTTATCATCCTTTTATTTCAGCTCAAAAAACTCCTTCAACATTTCTTGTAAGGCAGGTCTAGTGATGATGAACTCTCTCAGCCTTTGTTTGGAAAGTCTTTATCTCTCCTTTATTCGTGAAAGATAACTTTGCTGGGTAAATTATTCTTGGCTCCCAGTTTTTTTCTTACAGCATTGTTTCTGTCTTAAAGGGGTTCTCTTATATGTGAGTATATTTGTTCTTACTGTTTTTTTTAAATTTTCTCTTTTGTTTTGATTTACACTGTTTTATTATAATGTGTCTTAGAGAAGATCTTTTGAGGTTGAAATTTTGGGATGACCTATTAGCTTCCTGAACTTGAGTGTCCAAATCTTCCCCCAGATATGCAAAGTTCTCATTCATCATTTTTTAAAATAAGCTTTTGCTTGAAAAAGTTGTTTCTCCTTCTGTGACTCTAATTACACATAGTTTTTTTTTTCTTTTAATGGTATCCAATAATTCAAAAAAATTCTTCACTCTTTTCATTCTTTCTTCTTTTTGCTCCTTGTTCAGGGTGATTTCACATATTGTGTTCGATAATTCTTTCTTCTGATTGATCAACATTGCTCATGAAATTTCCTATTGAATTCTTCAGTTCAGTTAATGTAGTCTTCAACTTTTGGATTTCTCTTTGTTTTTGTTTTTTTTTTTTAAATAATTTCTAGGGCTTCCCTGGTGGTGCAGTGGTTGAGAGTCCACCTGCTGATGCAGGGGACGTGGGTTCGTGCCCCAGTCCAGGAAGATCCCATATGCCACAGAGTGGCTGGGCCCATGAGCCATGGCCACTGAGCCTGTGCTCCACAATGGGAGAGGTCACAACAGTGAGAGGTCTGTGTACCACAAAAAAAAAAAAAAAAAAAAAAAAAAAAATTCTATTTCTTTGTTGAACTTCTCATTTTTTTGGTGCATTTAAAAAAAATTTCTTAGGGTTGTCTATTTATGTTTTATTATAGTTTACTTACTTCCTCTAAGAAGATTATTATGCATTCTTTTGTTTTAAGACAGTTCATAGATCTCCATTTTTTAGGGTCACTTGTTGATGTTTTATTAGTTTCCTTTTGTGGAGTCATATTTCCTTGATTATTCATGACCCTTGTGGCCTTGTGTTGGTCTCTGTGGATGAGACAGATGTTGAGGATGTAAGCACCTTTGCCAGTTTTTATAAACTGGCTTTGGCAGACAAAACACTTTACCAGTCAGCCTCTCCAGAGACCGTGGTTGGGTGGTCTGGTGGTGTCAATGGGTGTTCTTGCTACTGCTATCCTTGAGACTGAAAGCTGGTCCCTGCATCAGTCATTAGTCAAGCTTGGTGTTTGGGTACATAAGAACCAGCCTCATGCCTGCGTGTAGGGGGTGGAACTGAAGCCTGGGTTCAGTTAGGAAGACATGGCTCTTGAGTCTGTAGTGATAGGTTTGGGTCTGTGTCTGCATGGGTGATCCTGGACCCAGGGTACACAAGTGTCAATCACATGCTGGGGACCACTAGTGTGGGCTCAGTGTCTGGGTTTACAGGAGCCAGTACAGTACTGGAAGGGGCTTATGGGATCTTACTGGAACCCTGAGCCACAGGATTCACACTAGGTCATGAGAGCTGGCCAGCCCTGGGTGTAGTATGAGAATGGGTTCATGGGAACCTACTGGGAGTGTGATGCCATAGTAGTTGACTGGTACAAAAGTGAGCTGGTAGCCTGGGATCACAGGAGATTATTAAGATCCTTCTGGGGCTGCAGGAAGCAGCAGGTGTCAGAATGGATCAGGGGCTTGGATTTGCCAAAGCCCACTAGGAGCTTGATGCCATAGAAGCTGCCTGAAGCCTTGGGAGCCACCTGGAGCCTCTGGAGTTTCCTGGTGCCTGGCTGGGCGGGTGTCTTGCATTCATGGGGCTCTCTGGGAGCCTGGAGCCAAGAAAGCCACATGGAGCTGAAGGAGCCACCTGGGACCAATGAAGCCAGCAAGTGCTGGGGAGAGCAAGGGCCTGGGGTCATGGTAACTTGCTGGGGGCCTGATCCCATGAAAGCTGCCTTGGGTCACTGGAGTTGGAAGGCATTGTGGTGAGATAAGGGCCTGAATTTTCAGAAGCCCACTGGGAGACTGATGCCAAAAATGCTGCCTGGGGTTGCAGGAGTTCCCTGAGGCTGCTAGAGTCAGCAGACATCAGGGTGAGCTGAGGGACTAGGTTTGTAGGAACCCTCAAGGAATCATCTGAGGTGGCAGGTGTTGGTCTGGTATTGTGGCATGCTGGCTCTGTTACCTGTGATGAAGTTGGGCACTCACTTTACTCTTCTCTCATGGGGTGGGTATCTCTCTCTGCACTGGGCTTCCCAGGCTTGTTGGAAGTGTAATGGGAGTAGTGTGAACCTATCTTTCCTACCCTCCTCAATGTGTCTGTCATTTCTATGCTTCACTCTGGTGCTATAATCCCTCACCTGGAATCCTTGGCTCTTGTGAGGGTATTTTAATGTATGAAAATTTGCTCAAATTGATATTTATGGGAAGAAACAAATGTTAAAAATTCCTGTGCCACACTTTTGCTGACATCATTCCCTTGTATTTATTTCTATTTTTATTTAATTATAGTCAGAGAACACACTTTGGGTGATATTAATCCTTTTAAAGTTTGTGAAAGTTGTATGGCTTAATATATGTTCTATCTTGGATAATACTCCATATTTACTTGAGAAGAATGTATATTATGCTGTTATTGGGTGGAGTATTCTATGACTGTCTGTTAGGTTTAGTTGGTTTATAGTGTTGCTCAAGTCTTGTATATCCTTGTTGATCTTCTTCCAAGTTGTTTTTTCCATTATTAAAATTAGGATATTGAAGTCTCCAACTGTTATTGTTAAATTTTCTATCTTTTCCCTTCCAGTTTTTAGTTCATGTATTTCAATGCTATAATTTTAGTTGCATATATGTTTTTAATTGCTATGTCTTCCTTATTAAATTACCCTTTATTGTTATATAATATCCTTTTTGCCTTGAATAGAAATTTATGTCTGAAATTTACTTTTTCTGATATTAATATAGCCCTTCCAGCTCTCTTTTAGTTACTGTTTGCATGGTATATCTCTTAACTTCTTTTTACTTTCAACCTATCTGTCTTTGAATCTAATATGTGTCTCTGTAGTCAGCATATGGTTGTATATTGTTATTTATTTTAATCCACTCTACCAATCAGTGCTTTGTTATTGGAGTCTTTAATCTATTTATATTTAATGTAGTTACAGATAACACAATTATGTATCTTCAATTTTTCTGTTTTTTTCTTAATGTCTTATGACTGTAGGACACTATTCTCTAATCTTCCATTTCTATCTTCATTTGTGTTACATAGACACTTTCTTGTGTACCATTTCAATTCCTTTGTTGTTTCTCTTTCTTTCACTTTTGATTTATTTCCTTAGTTGTTTCCTTGTAGATTTCAACTAACAACTTACTGTACAATAATCGAGTACAGATTAATATCAACTTAATTTCAATAGTATATAAAAAAGACTTGTTTCAATATAGCCTCATTCCCTTCTTTCTCTTTCATTCTATTATTGTCATGCTTGTTATATCTTTATATATTATCAACCCATCAACAGAGTTATGTAATTATTTGCAAATAATGTTTTATGAAATTTTCCTTTAAATTATAGAGTAGAAGAAAAGTGCTACAAACAAATATATGTTTATGCTCTCTTTTATATTTACTTATGTACTCACCCATACTGGTGAACTTTACTTCGTCCTTTGGGTTCCAGTTACTGTCTCATTTCCTTTCAGTTCATCTTAAAAGACTCCTTTTAATATTTCTTGTTGGCGAATACTACCATAAATGGTTTCTATTAATTTTTGTTTATTTGGGAATGTCTTAATTTTCCTTCATTTTGAAGGATATGTTTTCTGGATATATTATTCTTTAGGTTGCTTCTTCTTCAATCTCAATGTTCGGGTTTTTCCTTTTTTTTCTGTCATATCCTTTATGTTTGAAAAACTTTCTTTTGCAATTATTTTAGAGCACATCAACTTAGTTTACCTCATCTGGGTATTTGCAGAGGATATTTTGCTGACATCCATGGTTTTAGATTGTAAATCTCCTGTCATTTGAATTATTGTTACTCTCTATATTATGTATTGTTTCTTTCTGGCTCCTTTGAGATTTTATTGTAGTCTTATTTTTTTCAGAAGGTTGATTATGATGCTCTTGTATATGAATTTATTTGCATTTATCCTGTTTATGGTAAACTCACTTCTAAAATTCATAGCTTTTTGTCTTGCATGAAATTCGGAAAACTTTCAGCCATTTCTTTGCAAATATTTTTTCTCACTTGTGGGCTTATTCAGTATTCCAGTGCCCAGTCCATGATACATAGGAGGCAACACACATACACACACACATACACTAAAAAGAATGTCATGTTGTTCCTTGAGTCTTGAGATCTTTAGCTGCTATTTCTTATTTCCTCCACATTTTGGAGTATTCTGACATTTATTTTATGTGTTTATGATGGCTGTCTGAATTCGGGTAGAGATAATGCAGAAAGAGAGGGTTGGCTAAATTTTAAAATTAGGAAGATAGAAATCATAGGATTTGTTGGTTGTACATGGGTTTATTAGTAGATGATGAAATTAAAGGTATCACCTACATTGTATGAATGGACAGATGGCAGAGTGATCATATAACATTATCCAAACTAGGACATATTTGAAATGAAAGGGTGAGCAATTATATATTACACTAGGATAACATGTGTAAACCAGGACATTTGCGGGCAAATCAGAATATATGGTCTGCCTAGTATATGGTAATTCTGGTAGGAAAGAAGAGAGTCTTTTGGAGGAATTTTATACTTTGAAAAGTTTTGAATTGAAACATTTATGGAACATACAAATAGTCTAATAGGTGCTTTTATCTATTTGTATATATATGTAGGTATCTAGAGCTCAGGAAATAGCTGTAGCCTCAAGATACAGATTTGAGAATCATGAGCTTATATGTAATAATTGAAGATATAGTAGTAAATAAGGTAGTCTATAGAACACAGGTAGGTAGAGTGAAATGAAAAGGCTTAGGACAACACTGAGGGAACACTATGATTTATGGAATTATCAGAGGGAGATTAAGAAAAAGATAAGTAATAATCAGAAAAAGAAGAAATAAAAAAGTGTGGAATCACAAAAGCCAAGGAAAGAAAGTCTTTCAAGAAGTAGGAAGTGCCTGGCAGAATCAAAGCTGAACAGAAGTCAGATATGATGAGGTTATATATGAATCTATTGTATTTAGCTGTGATAATACCACTAGGGTTTTTTATGAGAAAAAATACTTGAATTAGGTTGTGGCTTTGATCACTGCTAAATTATAACTTTCTCTGGATGGAGTGAAATTTGTCATAGGTCATTTATGTTTTAGAATGAATTATTTCTCCTGAAAGGAGGTTTCAGTAAACTAAGGATAGTGAGAAGGCCTGAACATTAGGTGTGGAATAAAGATGAATGTGTTACCAAAAATTGGGAAAGGAGCACTGGAAGGAAGGTATGACAGCCCTAAAACCAGTTTATTATACTCCTTCTAGCTTGCAACTTAGGATCCTTAAACTTTGCATATATGTGATGTTAGATTTTATAATGAATTAATGTCCATGCATTCAGAATCTTTACTCAATCCTATGGGATACTTAAGTGGTGAATGTGCTCTTACATATTCTGAGACAGCCTTCCAAAGTCAGGATGGTGGTACTCTTGCAGTGACTCCCTAGATACCATCTAATGTGTAACTTCTATATCCCCAATGTAATCAACATATTGACAAGTCTTTACTGAACACTACTCTGCACCCAGTGTGGCAGCATCCAGACTTGAGGAAGAATGCAGATTAACAGACATAAAATGTGAAATAACTATAGAAAAATTCAAATCTGAATAGAATTAAATATTAAATAATATGATATAGTGGGGAAATTACAATGAACAGGGCAAGATCTAGATTCAAGACCTGGCTCATTTTGGAGTTCTCTGTGTGTCTTTGGGCAAAGTCTTTTACACTCAGGGCTTCAGATTACTCATTTTTAGCACAGAAGTCATAGACTAGATGATCCCTATGTTCTATTCCGGAACTATGATTCTCTGACTCAAGTTTAGCTGAAGAAGTGCTGAATAAAATGTAACAAAGGAAAAGTTAGCAGTGCAAAACTTAATGCATGGCAGTGCCATATTGTTAAATAACTGCACAAGTATTTCATAACTCCTGTATAACCCAGGGCCAAGAAGTATTCCAGCCACAGAGGTTAGTTTGTTTTTGGCCCATTCCCTTTAATTCTTCCTTTCCTATAACTTTTGACCAAAGCGCTGCCTTTCCCATTGACCTTATGGAAGGACAGGCCACAGGTCTATGTAACTGCTAAGTAATAATGATAATAGTTGCTATAAATTAGGTGCTTACTGTAGGTTAGGTACTCACAACAACCCTATTGCTATTTCCATTTGAAAATGAGGAAACTAAGGCACATGGAAGTCAAGAAACTTGCCCACAATTAGTATGTGACAGAGCCAGTATCCAAAGTTAGACAGTTTAATACCAAATTCTGTGCTCTTTATCAAGATGTTAAATTACCAATGGAATGTTACTTACCCATTCAGTTCCTTAGTAGACTACATTTGGCCACTTACGTGGCATGAGAGACACAGGGTAGTGGTCCTGGAGAAAGAAGAAAACATTTTATTTCACTCTGGTGTGCATGAACTACTAATCATTATGCTTTCCTGCAGTCATGTAACAGGAAGTAAATAAAGAACTTAAAGTTACCTTAGTGCTATTGCATTCTGTATGGAACACTGGGGTTTTTCTGTAAAGTTAGTCACTCCTTTCCCTCCCTGGGTCCTATTTTCCTATATCACCATCTTTGAGTGTAAATGGGAACAGAAAAATAATACAGTTTATTGTAGGTAGCATAAGCTTTTGTGTTACTATCATCAAGGAACAGTAAGCTTTAGAGCAGAGCTGGATTTACACAGGTACACAATAAGTTATTAGCCATAGCTATGGTTTGAGAGGTGCAGAAAGTTCCCTGGGCCCAAGTATCTTTTAACTGAAACTCTACTGTTTGAAATTCCACCATTCAATTCTTTAAATGAAGCTATTTTTTCTTTAACCTTTTTCCCCTTAAGTGGAATACTGTTCTTGCAAGGAATACTGTTTTAAGCAATAACAAGTCACTAATATTTCAATGTTAATTGGTTCATTACATTATTGATCCTATTTCTAAAAAGGGACTGTAGCAAGAGTGCTGTGAAAGACTTTCAGAGAAAACTTCATTAAGAATGTACAACTTAAATATAACTTTGATGGATGAGTATTATTTTGGGGGGTGGATATAGTACAATGAGATTATAAGCTTCATGAAGGCAGAGACTATGCCTGTCTTTATACCACCTTATCATCAGCACCTAAAATAATGTCTAATACATTGAAACCATGTAAAATATTACATTAATTAAATAATATTTATTATATTTAGAGAGAAAGTTGTATTCTAAGGCCCAGATAAGGATTGTTTTGTACTTGAAATTATATGAAGTGAGCTAACCAATAGAAGGGCACCAAGTCCTGTGTGTACTTCAAAGAATGAATGTTATAGGTGGAGAAGAATAGGAAATGTTAAATTAGTGTAATAAAAAATTCCTATGGATGCCCATCTCTCTTTCCCACTGAACCACAACTCAACTTCTCCATACTTTTCCCTACCATCAGTGCACCCTCCATTGGGGATGTCCACATAAAACTTTATTTTCTCATCAGGAAGGCAGCCACGTCAAGTAGAAAGATTATTAAAGTGAAAGGCTGATTTCTACCTACATTTCAAAGTCTAACTATGGGGTTCTTTATCCTTAGGGAAGTTACTTTACCACTGTGCCTGTGCCTCACCAAATGAGATCATGAATGTGAAGATTCAAATTATTCAAAAAATTTTCTGTGGTAGAATCCCCCATTGCTGAGGCCATTGAGTTGGGCCATGCAGAAGCAGGTAACTTTTTGTTGCTAACCTTTCTGAAAAGGGAGTGCTCTGCAACCGTCTCTGCTGGCTCAGTCCTCAGTAAGAAACATGAAATTCAGACAAAGCCAAAGGAGCACAATAGTAGTGAGATTATTCTGTTTCCAAGCCTTTTGTTATCTAAAACCAGCAGCTGTCTCTAACAAGCACTGACAGGCAGAGGTGGAAAACATTCATGGTCCTGTAGTTGAAGAAAAGAGGATGTGGTCTCCAGTCAAGAAGGATTACCATTTATCTAAAAGCCATTTGCAGAGCTAGTATTTCAGGAAGAACTAAAATCTTTAAAAGAAATAAGTGGAGCTTGCTACTCATAAAGCAATTTTAAGGGTAGAATCCCTAGAGAATATAGTTTAACTATAGGACTATGAAGGGAAATTGGGGAAATCCTGAAGAGGCCAGTGCCCAGCCATGGATGCTTGCGGTAGAATTTCCAGAGTAAGATTCTCTGACCACTATTGGCATATTCTTTGTTTCAGTGAAGATAAAGGAAGATGTTTGTGAAGGGATTTGTACTCATAGACCACACCCTAGATACAATAGCAAATAAAGTACTAATAGGAGATAATAATGCATAAGTTAAAAGTTTTACCATTTCTTAATGGTCAAATGGGCATAATGACAGTATCTCTCTTTCTTATAGGATTGTCATAAGGATTAAATAATATAATATATGTAAAGTGCCTGGCACATAGTAAACGCTCAGTAAATGTGATTGTTATTAAATAATGATGCCATGTAGCATAATTTGCTACATACTTCAGAAATCCCAAGAAAGTTGAAGTCAGCAAGGACTCTAGAGAAGGATGGGGTAGATTCCTGGAGTATTTGGAACTTGAATTGGGCTTTGAAATGTATTTATATTTTACCTTTTTCTGTGGCTCAGAAGACACACACAAAGAACATTACAATAACACTTACTGTGATATTACTATGTACCAGATACATGCATTTCATATATTATCTTATCTCTTTGAATGCACACAAGTATTAGATACATTGTACAGTGGACAAAACTGTGTAGATAAATTAGGAAATGCAACTCACAAGCAGAGAAACTTGGATTCAGACTCAGGTTTGTCTGACTCCAAAGTCTATAGTTTTGAACACTGTACTGACTGTTAAGGAAAAAAATCCAGAAAACTGAATTTAAAACATATTGGGATCAAGTGAAAAATAATTTTAAATTCTTAAAAAGAATTTTAAATTGGGATAAAATTTATAAGTCTCTCCAATTTCTGAAGGAAAAACAACATCAGAAATGTATTGTCCCTTTAAAATGAAAATCAGTCATGACAAAGTGCTTACCAGCTAGATATGGAAAGTTAATGAAAAGTCTTAAGACAAATGCATTTTTTGCTTTTATTGAATTTACTGTTTTCACATTTCTGACACTGAAAGTAGGAAGTCTGAGATCATATAATTTACTTTTCTGTAATACATGTTTTGTCTTTTAGTAGTTTTGGATTTTGGGAAAAACTGTTCATATAATCCATCAAACAGTAGTTATTCTGAAAATTAGTAATGTTTTTTTATATTGAAACAGTTGGACTTGAATGCTTCGGGAATAAGTTTATTAGGCCTTTCTCAAAGATCCATTGTGGTGGGAAAAAAATAGCTTTTTCAAACTCAGCTTTTCATTACAGCATTAAGAGAACTGTAGACTATTTTTTTAAACATAGAAATCCTGATTGTTTTCTAAAAAATAAACACAATGCAATATTTTCCTCATTGTTTTTGTTTTGTTTTATTATCACTTCTATGTGGTCAAAACAGGAGAAATAATAGAATGTAGATAAATAGAAAATTAGGTCTTGAACTTGTCTGTTAGTTTCCTCATCCAAAGTAGAAAAAATATATGATTAATCAGCTTACTCTGTTTGGGCTACTATAACAAAATCCCATAGACTGGGTGGCTTAAACATTTATTTCTCACTGTTCTGGAGGCCAAGACTTCCATGATCAAGATGTCATCAGTTTTCGTGTCTAGTGAGAGCCCACTTCCTGGGTCATAGATGGCCATCTTCTCACTGGTGGCAGGGGCAAACGAGTTCTCTGGGGTCTCTTTTATAAGGGCACTAATCCCCTAATAACCTAATCACCTCCCAAAGGCCCCACCTCCAAGTACCAGCACATTGAGGATTAGGCTTCAACATATGAATTTGGAGATTACATAAACATTTAAATATTGTCTATAGCATTAATTAAATGGTTCACAATATTTGTGAGGAGACAATATACTTGTTTTTTTGGACAAAACACAATCTTTTCTCATATAAATAGTGTCTTAGGGCAGTGGATTTCAATGTGTGGTCAATGGATCACATAAGAACTTATTAGAAATGTAAATTCTTGGGCCCTACCCCAGATCTACTGAATCAGAAACTTTGTGGGTGGTACAGCCCTTCAGATGATTCTGAGGCATGGCCAAGTTTGAGAACAACTGTGTTAAGGTGGGAATAATAAAATTCTGTCTGGGTTGATTTGTGGCTAAGTAGAGGTAGTTGCTTTGGGCTAGGCCTTAAAGAATGAGTCAGAATTCTCTATACCATACTTCTTCCTCAAGCTGAAAAGAATTTGATATATTTTTAAAACTAACAGATTTGATATTGTGATGTTATGGGAAAGAGCATTAGCTTTGGAATTTCATATAGGATGCCTTTGTGGAGAATGATTTGGCATTACACATTAAAAGCCTAGCAATTCCACTTTTAAGAATTTATTCAAAGGAAATAGTTGCTCAAATGTACAAAGATGAGAGTACAAGAATGTTTATCAGGCATTGTTTCTAATAGTAAAAATATGGGAATCTACCTCAGTGTCCACTAAATAAATTATGACACATAAATCTGAAAGAATTCTAAGTATCCATTAAAATGGCTATTTAGATGTCTATTTATTGACAAGATATTACATTCATAATTATGATTGAATACAAACTCAAACTATGATTATAAAAGGATATATGTATATGAGTCAAATTTGGTAAAAATATCTATACATGTATCCATTTATAGATCAATATGCACAGAAAAAATGTAAATGTTTATACACCAAAATGTTTGCAGTGGAAATATTGGTGATAGATATGTATATATTTCAGTTTGTTTTTGCCTATATCTATTTTCTAATTTGAAACTCTATTCCTTGTGTGAAGAAATAAACGTTTCAAAACAAACTAAGGCTTTTAAGTAGACTTTTTACACAGTCTTATCATTCGGGACTTGGAAATACTCATTCTGCTTTTAAAAAACACTACATTTATCCTGGAATATTTGGAAAGAACCAATTTGTCTTGCTGTAACAGTTCACTGTCAAGGTTAGTGTTCTAAAATCTGGCATTGGTTTACTTCTGAAAGTTTGTATTATTATTAATCACAAAAATATGATTTTCCTCTTAAAAGTTCCTGGAAAAGTAAAAATTGTTCTGTAGAGGGAGGTAAGAGATCCTGGTTCAGCCTTTGCTGCTAATTTTCTTTTTGTATTTGGAAAATTTAATCTCCCTGTCTGGGGCTTTGTTTTCTCATCTATAAAATGTGACAGGATCAGAAGATCCTAATGACCTTAAACAGCTCTAATATTCTAGGAATCTGCAATGAATTTAGAAGCCACATTATATTCAGAGACCTCTATGAGGAAGTAAGATGACTAAAAAAAATAAAATAAAATAAATTCAAACTCTTTAAAATGCCCTTTAAAATATTCTTCTTCTGGTGTTACACAGGATGTTATTGATACTTCTATCCTTTATTATGATTTTTGCATTAATGAAATTTTAAAATAAATTATGTGTTAAAAATATCAAGATGTTTGAATGTTGGTATACTTATGACACCTGGTGGTCAAGTCAAACATCACAGCTAAATTCAGATTCCCCAGACACTCATTCCCATCCTCTCAGTAGGACTTTTTTCCCCTGATTCATCCATTCATCATGCATTCAGTCATTCACTCAAAAAACACTTAGTGGATCTCTAATATGTACAAGATAATTACTAGACACTTTACTATGGAAGAAAGGAAGAAGTAAGAGAATGCATTTTTGATATGCATGTAGAAGATTGCAATCTATTTAGGGGAACAAAATTAACTGTATGGAAAGGCCAATAATAGCAGCATGCTAGTGTGTTAAGTGCAATAAAGAAAATTATCAGAACTAGGGATACTATGAAGTTGTATTAGTGATCCATGGTAGCAAGAGTTCAGGAAAAGCTTTCTTAGAGGAAGTGAGCCTTGCCTTTCTTGGGACCTCATTGTTGCAGAGGATTACTGTGAAAGGAGAGTGTATATAAAGTATAGGACCTTGCCCAAAGTAGGCCTTCAGGGATTGTTAACTATTATTATAACAAAACCAAAGGTGATCAGGGAAGGTTTCATGTATATTAACTGTTCCCTAAGTTTTATTTCAAGAAAAGTTCTGGTTCCAATTTATATGTTTTTTTATTTAGACAGTATAAAGAACAAAAGGTCAATTATTTTAGATGTTTCAGTGGATAAACAAACAAACGACAAAAAAGATAGTGTTGGCCCTATCTACAGTTTGTTAGACTAACTGGACAATTAAGCAAAACAGTCAACTCGTGGAAAAAAATGCATTTAAAGTAATTGTTTACTGGAATGAACTGCTTGATTGCAATGATCTCTCAGTTAGAAAACAGTCTGAGAACCCCATGTAGTCAGCACAAAGGCATCAAATAGGTTGTTTTGGCAGTGTAAGAGCTGTGTGTGGGTGGAATGATTTTTATATCTTGTAATTTAATTTTTATTGGAGTATAGTTGCTTTACGATGTTGTATTAGTTTCTACTGTACAGCAAACTGAATTGGCTATATGTATACATATATCCTCTCTTTTTTGGATTTGCTTCCCATTTAGGTCACCAAGAGCATTAAGTAGAGTTCCTTGTGCTATACAGTAGGTTCTCTTTAGTTATCGATTTTATACATAGTATCAAGAGTGTACATGTGTCAATCGCAATCTCCCAATTCCTCCCACCCACCTCCCTTTGCCCTGAATATCCATACATTTGTTTTCCACATCTGTGTCTTTATTTCTGCTTTGCAAATGAGATCATTTATACCATTTTTCTAGATTCCACATATATGTGTTAACATACGATATTTGTTTTTCTCTTTCTGAATTACTTCACCCTGTATGACAGTCTCTAGGTCCATCCACGTCTCTACAAATAACCCAATTTCATTCCCTTTTATAGCTGAGTAATATTACATTGTGTATATATACCACAACTTCTTTATCCATTCCTCCATTGATGAACATTTAAGTTGCTTCCATGTCCTCACTATTGCAAATAGTGCTCCAATGAACATTTTGGTGCATGTGTCCTTTTTTTTTTTTTATCACATGTGTCTTTTTGAATTATGGTTCTCCCTGGGTATATGCCCAGTAGTGGGAGTGCCAGGTCATGTGGTAGTTCTATTTTTATTTTTTTAAGGAATCTCCATACTGTTCTCAGTAGTGGCTATATCAACTTATATTCCCACCAGCAGTGCAAGAGGGTTCCCTTTTCTCCACACCCTCTCCAGCATTGATTATTTGTAGATTTTTTGATGATGGCTATTCTGACTGCTGTGAGGTGATACCTCATTGTAGTTTTGATTTGCATTTCTCTAATAATTAGTGATGTTGAGCATCTTTTCATGTGCTTTTTGGCCATCTGTATGTGTGCTTTGGAGAACTGTCTATTTAGGTCTTCCACCCATTTTTTGACTGGTTTGTCTGTTTCTTTGATATTGAGTTACATGAGCAGTTTATATATTTTGGAAAGTAATCATTCGTCCCTTGTTTCACTTGCTAATATTTTCTCCCATTCTGAGGGCTGTATTTTCATCTTGTTTATGGTTTCATTTGCTGTGCAAAGGCAATTAAGTTTAATTAGGTCCCATTTGTTTATTTTTGTATTTATTTTCATTACTCTAGGAGCTGGGTCAAAAATGATCTTGCTGTGATTTATGTCAGTGTTCTGCCTATGATTTCCTCGAAGAGTTTTATAGTGTCTGGCCTTATATTTAGGTCTTTAATCCATTTTGAGTTTCTTTTTGTGTATACTGTTAGGGAGTATTCTAATTTCATCCTTTTACAGGGAGCTGTCCAGTTTTCCTAGCACCACTTATTGAAGATGTCTTTTCTCCATTGTATGTTGTTGCCTCCTTTGTCATAGTAGGTGACCATAGGTGTGTGGGTTTATCTCTGGGCTTTCCATCCTATTCCATTGATCTATATTTTTATTTTTGTGCCAGTACCTTACTGTCTTGATTACTGTAGCTTTGCACTATAGTCTGAAGTCAGGGAGCCTGATTCCTCCAGCTCCGTTTTTCATTCTCAAGATTGCTTTGGCTATTCAGGGTCTTTTGCGTTTCCATACAAATTGTAAAATTTTTTGTTGTAGTTCTGTGAAAAATGACATTGGTAGTTTGATAGGGATTGCACTGAATCTGTAGATTGCTTTGGGTAGTAGAGTCATTTTCACAATGTTGATTCTTCCAATCCAAGAACATGGTATATCTCTCCAACTGTTTTTATCATCTTTAATTTCTTTCATCAGTGTTTTATAGTTTTCTGCAGACAGGTCTTTTGTCTCCTTAGGCACATTTATTCCTAGGTATTTTATTTTTTTGTTGTTGCAGTGGTAAATTGAAGTGTTTCCTTAATTTCTCTTTCAGATTTTTCATCATTAGTTTATAGGAATGCAAGATATATCTGTGCCTTAATTTTGTATCTTGTCACTTTACTAAATTCATTGATTAGCTCTAGTAGTTTTCTGATGGCATCTTTAGGATTTCTTATGTGTAGTATTATGTGATCTGCAAACAGTGACAGTTTTACTTCTTATTTCCAATCTGGATTCCTTTTATTTCTTTTTCTTCTCTGATTGCTATTGCTAAGACTTCCAAAACTATATTGAACAACAGTGGCGAGAGTGGACACACTTGTCTTGTTCCTGACCCTAGAGGAAATGCTTTCAGTTTTTCACCATCGAGAATAATGTTTGCTGTGGGTTTGTCATATATGGCCTTTATTATGTTGAGGTAGGTTCCATCTATGCCCATTTTCTGTATCTATTAGATAATCATATGGTTTTTAGTTCTCCATTTGTTAAAATGGTGTATCTCATTGCTTGATTTGAGTATGTTGAAGAATCCTTGCATCCCTGGGATAAATCCCACCTGATCATGGGGTATGATCCTTTTATTGTGTTGTTGGATCTGGTTTGGTAGTATTTTGTTGAGGACTTTTGCATGTATATTCATCAGTGATATTGTCCAGTAATTTTATTTTTTTGTGATATCTTTGTCTGGTTTTGGTATCAGGATGATGGTGGGCTCGTAAAATGAGTCTGGACATATTCCTCATTCTGCAATTATTTTGAAGATTATGAGAAGGATAGGTGTTAGCTCTTCTCTAACTGTTTGATAGAATTCTCCTGTGAAGCCATCTGCTCCTGCACTTTTGATTACTGGAAGATTTTTCATCACAGTTTCATTTTCAGTGCTTGTGCCTGGTCTCTTAATATTTTCTATTTCTTTCTGGTTCATTCTAGGAAGGTTGTACTTTTCTAAGAATTTGTCTGTTTCTTCCAGGTTGTCTATTTTATTGGCATATATTTGCTTGTAGTAGCCTCTTTTGGTCCTTTGTATTTCTACAGTGTCAGTTGTAACTTCTCCTTTTTTTTTTTTTTTTTTTTTGCGGTACACGGGCCTCTCACTGTTGTGGCCTCTCCC
>NC_041234.1:54592009-54612148 GCF_002837175.3 Physeter macrocephalus
CAGAGCACAGGCCCCGGACATGCAGGCTCAGCAGCCATGGCTGACAGGCCCAGCTGCTCTGCGGCATGTGGGATCTTCCCGGACTGGGGCACGAACCCGCGTCCCCTGCATCAGCAGGCAGACTCTCAACCACTGCACCACAAGGGAAGCCCAACTTCTCCTTTTTCATTTCTAATTTTACTGATTTGAGTTCTCTGCCTTTTTTCCTTGATGAATCTGGCTAAAAGTTTATCAAGTTTGTTTATCTTCTTAAAAGATCACATTTTAGTTTTATTGAACTTTGCTATTGTTTTCTCTGTTCTTGTTTCATTTTTTTTCTGCTCTGATCTTTATGATTTCTTTCCTTCTACTAATTTTTTTTTTGGTTGTTGTTCTTTTTTCTCTAGTTGCTTTAGGTATAAAGTTAGGTTGTTTATTTGAGATTTTCTTGTTTCCTGAGGTAGGATTGTATTGTTATAAACTTCTCTCTTAGAACTGCTTTTGCTGCATCCCTTAGATTTTGGGTCATCGTGTTTTTGTTGTCATTTGTTTCTAGGTATTTTTTGATTTCCTCAGTGATATCTTGGTTATTTAGTAGGATATTTTTTAGCCTCCATGTGCTTGTGTTTTTTAGATTTTTTTTTCCTGTAATTGATTTCTAATCTCATAGCATTGTGGTTGGAAAAGATACTTGATATGGTTTCAATTTTCTTAAATTTACTGAGATTTGATTTGTGACCCAAGATGCAATCTATCCAGGAGAATGTTCTGTGTGCACTTGAGAAGAATATGTATTCTGCCCCTTTCAAATGGAATGTCCTATAAGTATCAGTTAAGTCTATCTGGTCTAATGTATCATTTAAAGTTTGTGTCTCCTTATTAATTTTCTGTCTGGATGATCTCTCCATTGGTGTAAGTGGGGTGTTGGTACCCCAGACTATTATTGTGTTACAGTTGATTTTCTCTTTTATGGCTGTTAGAATTTGCCTTATATACTGAGGTACTCCTATGTTGGGTGTATATATATTTACAATTGTTTTGTCTTCTTCTTGGTTTGATCCCTTGATCATTACATAGTGTCCTTCCTTGTCTCTTGTAACAATCGTTATTTTAAAGTCTATTTTGTCTGATATGAGTATTGCTATTCCACCTTTCTTTTGACTTCCATTTGCATGGAATATCTTGTTCCAATCCCTTACTTTCAGTCTGTATGTTTCCCTACATCTGAAGTGGGTCTCTTGTAGACAGGATATATACAGATTTTGTTTTGGTATACATTCAAACGGTCTGTGGCTTTTAGTTGGAACTGCTAATCCATTCACATTTATGTTAATTATCTGTATGTATGTTCTTATTACCATTTTCTTAATTGTTTTGGGTTTGTTTTATAGGTCATTTTCTTCTCTTGTGTTTCCCTCCTAGAGAAGTTCCTTTAGCATTTTTTCTAAAGCTGGTTTGGTGGTGCTCAATTCTCTTAGCTTTTGGTTGTCTATAAAGCTTTTGATTTCTCCATCGAATCTGAATTAGATCCTTGTTGGGTAGAGTAATCTTGGTTGTAAGTTTTTTCCTTTCATCACTTTAAATATGTCCTGCCACTTTCTTCTGGCCTGCAGAGTTTCTGCTGAAAAATCAGCTGATAACCTTTGGGGATTTCCTTGTATGTCATTTGTTGCTTTCCCCTTGCCACTTTTAATATTTTTTCTTTGTATTTAATTTTTGTTAGTTTGACTAACAAAATTCATTAGTTTGACTAATATGTTTCCTGGCCTGTTTGTCCTTGGTTTTATCCTATATGGGACTCTCTGCTCTTCCTGGACTTGGGTGGCTATTTCCTTTCCCATGTTAGGGAATTTTTTGACTATAATCTCTTCAAATATTTTCTCAGGCTCTTTTCCTTTCTCTTCTTCTTGTGGGCGACTTATACTTTGAATGTTGCTGCATTTAATGTTGTCCTAGATATCTCTGAGATGTCCTCATTTCTTTTCATTCTTTTTTTCTTTATTCAGCTCCACAGCAGTTATTTACACTGTTTTATCTTTCAGCTCACTTATCTGTTCTTCTGCCTCAGTTATTCTGCTATTGATTCCTTCTAGTGATTTTTTTCATTTTCATTATTGTGTTGTTCATCACTTTTTATTTATTCTTCATTTCTTCTAGGTCCTTGTTAAACATTTCTTATATCCTCTTGACCTGTGCCTCCATTCTGTTTCCGAGATCTTGGATCATCTTTACTCTCATTACTCTGAATTCCTTTTCAGGTAGGTTTCCTATTTTCTCTTCTTTTATTCTGTCTTGTGGGTTTCTACCTTTCCCCTTCTTCTGCAACGTATTTTTCTGTCATCTCATTTTGTCTGACTTACTGTGTTTATGGTCTCCTTTCCACAGGCTCCAGGGTTATAGTTCCTCTTGCTTCTGTTGTCTGCCCCTTGGTTGCTGAGTTTGGTTCAAAGTCTTGTGTAGTCTTCCTGGTGGGAGTGACTGGTGCCTGCACACTGGTGGGTGGAGCTGAGTTGTTTCACTCTGAGGGGTAGGGCTGCATCAGGTGACGTGTTTTGAGATATCTACGAGCTTAGTACGACTTTAGGCAACCTGTCTGCTGATGTGTGGGTCTGTGTCCATGTCTTGCTAGTTGTTTGATGTGACCTGTCCAGCAGTGGATACTGCAGGTAGTTGTGTGGAGCTGGGTCTTGGTGTCAAGATGGATACCTCTGGAAGAGAACATGCTGATTAATATTCCCTGGGCCTGGGAATTATCTGGTGGTCCAGCATCCTGGACTTGGCACTCTCATCCTGGGGGCCCAGGACCGACCCTTGGCTGGGGAACTGTTATCCCACAAGCCATGCTGCATGGCCAGGAAAAAAGAAAAAAAAAGGAAATGAAAAAAAGGAAAATAAAACAGACAAAAAAATGCAAAATGAAGAGCAAAACAAAACAAATAGCAACAACAACAATACACACACAAAGAAAAAAATGAAGAAAGAAAACAGCCACACGAAATCCAAGACAAATAACAAAAAACCCAAGTAACAGAAACAAAGCAGCAGACAGAAAAGAAAAAGAAAAAAAAAAGAGAGAACAAAGAATGAAAAAATGAGGATGATCAAATAGGACTGAAGTAACAAAAAAAAAGAAAGCAAACAAAAAACACATAGAAACAATCAAAAAAAAGAAAAAAAATTAAATTAAATAAAAAATAAAGAACAAAAAAGAAAAAAACACAAAACAACAAAAAAGTAAAGAAAAAATAGAAAAATTAGAAATATATATTAAAAAAATAATAAATAATTAAAAAAACAACACCATCAACTGAACAAAATGAAACAAACAAAAAAAATAATAGTAATAAGAATATTTTTCCGGGCCTTCCTCTGTAAGTGTCCTTGCTCCCACAGTGAGCCACAGCCAATCCATGCTTCCCCAGGAGGTCCTCCAATACCTCTAGGTAGGTCTCTGGACCTGTGGGCACTGTGAGACCAGCTCAGACACTGACCTGGCCCGACTCAAACGTGTACTTGTCCCCAAAGTCCACTGATGCTAAGGTTAGCCCAGTCTCACTTGTGGGAACACTCATTGTCTATTCAGATCTTCTATTCAGATGTAGGATTTACCAAGCTGATCATGGGGATTTAATCTGCAGCTTGTGCAGCTGCACTGGAAGATTTCCATTCCTCTTCTTTAGTCTCACTGTCCCTGGGGCTCAGCTTTGGATTTGGCCCCACCTCTGCATGTGTGCCATCCTCAGACCTCTGTTGCCTGCCCAGGCGAGATGGAGCAAAAGCAGTGGCTGATTGGGGCACACTTACTCCCTCAGGCTGGGGAAGGGTAATGCAGCCACAGTTGCAGTGTATGGGAATTGCCTGTGGGGGCGGAGAGAGGCAGGCAGTTTCAACAGCCTGGGGCAAGCTCACTCTGGTGGGAGTCCCTCCCAGTGCTGCAGAGGCAGGAGCTGGCATGTGGGGGTGGTGATGGCCCCACCTTTTGCACACCACTCACCAATAGTGCCTCATTCCCTAGGCAGACCATGCTTCCTCTAAGGTCATTCCCAGCTTCAGAGCCCTTCACTCCTATTCCCTCTGTTGTATCCTCACAGCCAACAGCAGTCCTCTCCCCAGATCTGCTCAATTAACTGAACGCTTTAGAATGAGTGGGGCTTTAGCAGAGACTGATGCCCCTGCCAGCATTGTCAGATTCCCATCTCAGGCAGGGGCACTCAGGGCTGATTCCCAAGGAGGCTTTGGGATGGGCAGCACTCAGGACCCCAGAGCCTACGCAGGCAGTGGAGGCTTTGGCTTGAAGGGTGGGCAAGCATGCTCAGCTGAGTGTCCTTCCCAGTGCTTGCAGAGGTTGAAGAAGCCAGTGGGTGGGGAAAGGAGTTGTAATGGTGGCCCCACCACTCGTGCACCACTCAACAATAACACCTTGTTCTATGGTGTCCTGGGCTTTTTCCGCAAACATACCCAGTTGTGGAGTTTCTTACTCCTGTCCCTTCAGACTGCTTTTCACAGCCAGCAGCTGTCCCCTCCCTGGCTCTGAACTCCAAGCCCCACTCTCCAGCACCCTGCCCCCCTTCACAACAGGAGACTCACGACTCAGGCTGGAATGTGCAATGCTGCTACACAGATCATGTGTGCAGTTTTTACTTGGTCCAGCCTTCAACAGACCATCTGCTGCATTCTCCTTTAATCCCCAAAGTCCCTTTAAGTCACAGCTGATTTCCCCACCATGATGGAGTTTTTCTGACTGCAGGGGTCACCTCTCACCTTCAGCTTCCCGCCAGGATTGCTGGTCCCTTTTTTTATTCCTTTTTGCTTTTACTCTTTCTTTCATTCTAGCTGGTTTCAAGGGGATTTTCTTGTCCTTTAAGTGTCCGAAGTCTTCCACTAATGTTCAGCAGGGGTTCTGAGAGAATTGTTTCATTTGTAGATGCATTCTTTTTTTTTTCCATCTTTTTAAAAACATCTTTATTGGAGTATAATGTTTTACAATGGTGTGTTAGTTTCTGCTGTATAACAAAGTGAATCAGCTATATGTGTACATATATCCCCATGTCTCCTCCCACTTGCAGCTCCCTCCCACCCTCACTATCCCACCCCTCTAGGTGGACACAGAGCACTGAGTTGATCTCCCTGTGCTATGTGGCTGCTTCTCACTAGCTATCTATTTTACATTTGGTAGTGTATATGTGTTCATACCACTCTCTCACTTCGTTGCAGCTTATCCTTCCCTGTCCCCATGTCCTCAAGTCTATTCTCTACATCTGCATCTTTATTCTTGTCCTGCCCCTAGGTTCTTCATAAACTTTCTTTTCTTTTTTTTTAGATTCCATATATATATGTTAGGATACGGTATTTGTTTTTCTCTTCCTGACTTCCTTCACTCTGTATGACAGACTCTATGTCCATCCATCTCACTACAAATAACTCAATTTCATTTCCTTTTATGGCTGAGTAATATTCCACTGTATATAAGTAACACATCTTCTTTATCCATTCATCTGTTGATAGACACTTAGGTTGCTTTCATGTCCTGGCTATTATAAATAGGGCTGCAATGAACATTGTGGTACATGACTCTTTTTGAATTATGGTTTTCTCAGGGTATATGCCCAGTAGAGGGACTGCTGGGTCGTATGGTAGTTCTATTTGTAGTTTTTAATGAGCATCCATACTGTTCTTCATAGTGGTTGTATCAATTTATATTCCCACCAACAGTGCAAGAAGATTCCCTTTTCTCCACACCCTCTCCAGCATTGACTGTTTGTAGATTTTTTGATGATGGTTATTCTCACCAGTGTGACGTGATACCTCATTGTAGTTTTGATTTGCATTTCTCTAATGATTAGTGATGTTGAGCATCCTTTCATGTGTTTATTGGCAATCTGTATATCTTCTTTGGAGACCTGTCTATTTAGGTCTTCTGCCCCTTTTGGATTGGGTTGTTTGTTTCTTTGGATATTGAGTTGAATAAGCTGCTTGTATATTTGGAGATTAATCCTTTGTCAGTTGCGTCATTTGCCAATATTTTCTCCCATTCTGAGGGATGTCTTCTTGTCTTGTTTATGGTTTCCTTTGCTATGCAAAAGCTTTTAAGTTTCATTAGGTCCCATTTGTTTGTTTCTGTTTTTATTTCCATTTCTCTAGGAGGTGGGTCAAAAAGGATCTTGCTGTGATTTATGTCATAGAGTGTTCTGCCTATGTTTTCCCCTAAGAGTTTTTTAGTGTCGGGCCTTACATTTAGGTCTTTAATCCATTTTGAGTTTATTTGTGTATGCTATGAGGGAGTGTTCTAATTTCAATCTTTTATATGTAGCTGTCCAGTTTTCCCAGTACCACTTATTGAAGAGGCTGTCTTTTCTCCATTGTATATTCTTGACTCCTTTAACAAAAATAATGTGACCATATGCACATGGGTTTACCTCTGGGCTTTCTATCCTGTTCCATTGATCCATATTTCTGTTTTGTTCCAGTACCATACTGTCTGGATTACTGTAGCTTTGTAGTATAGTGTGAAATCAGGGAGCCTGATTCTTTAGACTCCTTTTTTTTTTTTCACAAGATTGCTTTGGCAATTCGAGGTCTATTGTGTTTCCATACAAATTATAAATTTTTCTGTTCTAGTACTGTGAAAAATGTCATTTTTAGTTTGATAGGGATTGCATTGAATCTGTAGATTGCTTTGGGTAGTAGAGTCATTTTCACAATGTTGATTCTTCCAATCCAAGAACATGGTATATATCTCCATCTGTTTGTAACATCTTTAATTTCTTTCATCGGTGTCTTATAGTTTTCAGCATACAGGTCCTTTGTCTCCTTAGGTAGGATTATTCTGAGGTAATTTATTCTTTTTGCTGCAATGATAAATGGGAGTGTTTCCTTAATTTTTCTTTCTGATTTTTCATCATTAGTGTATAAGAATGCAAGAGATATCTGTGCATTAATTTTGTATCCTGCTACTTTACCACATTCATTCATTAGCTCTACTAGATTTCTGGCAGCATCTTTAGGATTCTCTAGTTAGAGTATCATGTCATCTGCAAACACTGAGTGTTTTACTTCTTCTTTTACAATTTGGATTCCTTTTATTTCATTTTCTTCTCTGATTGCTGTGGCTAAAACTTCCAAAAGTATGTTGAATAATAGTGGTGAGAGTGGGCAACCTTGTCTTGTTCCTGATGTTAGTGGAAATGGTTTCAGTTTTTCACCATTGAGGATGATGTTGGCTGTGGGTTTGTCATATATGGCCTTTATTATGTTGAGGTCAGTTCCCTCTATGCCTACTTTTTGAAGGGTTTTTATTGTAAATGTGTGTTGAATTTTGATGAAAGCTTTTTCTTCATCTGTTGAGATGATGATATGGTTTTTCTCCTTCAGTTTGTTACTATGATTTATCCCATTAATTTGTGGCTAATGAAGACTCCTTGCATTCCTGGGGTAAACCCCACTTGACCATGGTGTATGATACTTTTAATGTGCTGCTGGATTCTGTTTGCTAGTATTTTGTTGAGGATTTTTGCCTCTGTGTTCATCAGTGTTATTGGCCTGTAGTTTTCATTCTTTTTGACATCTTTTTCTGGTTTTGGTATCACGGTGATGGTGGCCTCGTAGAATGAGTTTGGGAATTTTCCTCCCTCTGCTATATTTTGGAAGAGTTTGAGAAAGATAGGTGTTAGCTTTTCTCTCTATGTTTGATAGAATTCGCGTGTGAAGCCATCTGTTCCTGGTCTTTCATTTGTTGGAAGATTTTTAATCACTAAATTAATTTAGTCTCAATTTCAGTGCTTCTGACTGGTCTGTTTATATTTTCTCTTTCTTCCTGGTTCAGTCTCTGAAGGGTTTGCTTTTCTAAGAATTTGTCGAATTCTTCCAGGTTGTCCATTTTATTGCCATATTGTTGCTTGTAATAATCTCTCATGATCCTTTGTATTTCTGCCATGTCAGTTGGTACTTCTCCTTTTTCACTTCTACCTATTGATTTGAGTCTTCTCCCTTTTTTTCTTGATGAGTCTGACTAATGGTTACCAATTTTGTTTATCTTCTAAACGAACCAGCTTTTAGTTTTATTGATCTTTTCTATCATTTCATTCATTTATTTTTCATTTATTTCTGATCTGATCTTTATGATTTCTTTCCTTCATCTTTGTTCTTCTTTCTCTAATTGCTTTAAGTGTAATGTTAAGTTGTTTGAGGTGTTTCTTGTTTCTTGAGGTAGGATTGTATTGCTATAATCTTCCCTCTTAGAACTGCTTCTGCTGCATCCCATAGGTTTTGGTTCATCATGTTTTCATTGTTATTTGTTTCTAGGTATTTTTTAATTTCCTCTTTGATTTCTTCAGTGATCTCTGGTTATTTGGTCCTGCATTGTTTAGCCTCCATGTGTTTGTATTTTTTACAGATTTTCCCTGTAATTGATATCTGGTCTTATAGCATTGTGATGGATAAGATACTTGATACAATTACAATTTTCTTAAATTTACCAAGGCTGGATTTGTGACCCAAGATATGATCTATTCTGGAGAATGTCCCAAGAGCACCTGAGAAGAAAGTGTATTCTGTTGTTTTTGGATGGAATGTCCTATAAATGTCAATTAAGTCCATCTTGCTTAATGTATCATTTAAAACTTGTTTCCTTATTTATTTTCATTTTGGATTATCTGTCCGTTGGTGAAAGTGGGGAGTTAAAGTCCCCTATTATGATTGTGTTACTGTCGATTTCTTCTGTTATGACTCTTAATATTTGCCTTATATACTGAGGTCTTCCTATATTGGGTGAATAAATATTTACAATTGTTATATCTTCTTGGATTGATCCCTTGATCATTATGTAGTGTCCTCTTTATCTCTTGTAATAGTCTTTATTTTAATGTTGATTTTGTGTGATATGAGAATTGCTACTCCACCTTTCTTTTGATTTCCGTTTGCATGGAATATCTTTTTCCATTTTCTCACTTTCAGTCTGTATGTGTCTCTAGGTCTGAAGTGGGTCTCTTGTAGACAGCATATATATGGGTCTTGTTTTTGTATCCATTCAGCCAGTCCATGTCTTTTGGTTGGAGCAGTTAATCCATTTACATTTAAGGTAATTATCGACATGTATATTCCTATTACCATTTTCTTAACTGTTTTGGGTTTTTTATTGTAGATCGTTTCCTTCTCTTGCATTTCCTGCCTAGAGAAGTTCCTTTAGCTTTTGTTGTTAAGGTGGCTTGGTCTTGCTGAATTCTCTTAACTTTGTTTTTTGGACAGATTTTAATTTCACTGTCAAATGTGAATGATTTCCTTGCTGGGTAGAGTAATCTTGGTTGTAGTTTTTTTTCCTTTCGTCACTTTAAATATGTCCTGCCACACCCTTCTGGCTTGCAGATTTTGTGATGAAAAATCAGCTGTTAACCTTATGGGGATTCCCTTGTATGTTATTTGTTGGTTTTCCCTTGCTGTTTTTAATATTTTTTCTTTGTGTTTAATTTTTGATCATTTGATTAACATGTGTCTTTGCGTGTTTCTCCTTGGATTTATCCTGTATGTGACTCTGTGCTTCCTGGAGTTGATTAACTATTTCCTTTCCCATATTAGGGAAGTTTTCAACTATATTCTCTTCAAATAATTTCTCAGTTCCTTTCTTTTTCTCTTCTTCTTCTGGTGCCCCTATAATTCAAATGTTGGTGCATTTAATGTTGTCCCAGGGGTCTCTGAGACTATCCTCAATTCTTTTCATTCTTTTTTCTTTATTCTGCTCTGCAATAGTTATTTCCACTATTATATGTTCCAGGTCACTTATCCGTTCTTCTGCCTCAATTATTTTGCTATTGATGCCATCTAGAGAATTTTAAATTTCATTTATTGTGTTGTTCTTCATCGTTTGTTTACTCTTTAGTTCCTCTAGGTCCTTGTTAAATGTTTCTTGTATTTTGTCTATTCTATTTCCAAGATTTTGGATCATCTTTACTATCATTACTCTGAATTCTGTTTCAGGGATACTGCCTATTTCCTCTTCATTTGTTTGGTTTGGTGGGTATTTACCTTGCTCTTTCATCTGCTATGTGTTTCTCTGTCTTCTCATTTTGCTTAACTTATTGTGTTTGGTGTCTCTTTTTTGCGTGCTTCAGGTTCCTAGTTCCCGTTGTTTTTTTTGTTTGTTTGTTTGCCTTCAGTGGTTAAGGTTGGTTTAGTGGCTTGTGTAGGCTTCCTGCTGGAGGGGACTGGTGCCTATGCTCTGGTGGATGAGGCTGGATATTGTCTTTTTGTTGGGCAGAACCGCATCTGGGGGTGTGTTTTGGTGTGTCTGTGAACTTTTTATGATTTTAGGCAGCCTCTCTGCTAATGGGTGGGCTTGTGTTCCTGTGTTGCTAGTTGTTTGGTATGGGATTTCAGTACTGTAACTTGCTGGTCGTTGAGGAGTTAAGTCTTAACACTGTGATGGAGATCTATGTGAGAGCTTTTGCTGTTTGATATTACATCGGGCTGGGAAGTCTCTGGTGGTCCAATGTCCTGAACTTGAGTCTTCCACCCCAGAGGCTCAGGCCTGACACCTGGTCGGATCACCCAGTCACTGTCAGCCACACAGCTCCAAAGAAAAGGGAGGAAAAAAAAAGAAAGAAAGAAAAATAAATAAAATAAAATAAAGTTATTGAAATAAAAATATTATTAAAAATAAAAAAAATTAAGAAGTAATAAAAATAAAAAAGAAGAAAGAAAGAAACAAATCCACCAGTGATAACAAGCACTAAAAACTACGCTAAAAAAGAAAACAAAAAATACCGAGATACAGAACCATAGGACAAATGGAAAAAGCAAAGATGTATGAACAAAATCACATAAAGAAGCATACACATACACACTCACAAAAAGAGGAAAAGGAAAAAAAATATATATATATAACGAGAGAGCAATCAAATCAATAAACAAATCTACCAATGATAATAAGCTCTAAACACTAAATAAGATAAACATAAAACCAGAAAGAAATTAAATTGTGAAAGTAAACCCCAATTCTATAGTTGCTCTCAAAGTCCACTGCCTCAATTTTGTGATGATTCATTGTCTATTCAGGTTTTCCTCAGATTCAGGGTACATCAAGTTGATTGTGGTGATTTAATCTGTTCCTCCTCAGGCTGAATGGAGAAATTTCCCTTTCTCTTCTTTGTTTGCACATCTCCTGGGGTTCAGCTTTGGATTTGGCCCTGCCTCTGCTCCTAGGTCACCTGAGGACATCTGTTCCCCACCCAGACAGGATGGGGTTCAAGTAGCAGCTGATAAGGGGTCTCTGGCTCACTCAGGCCTGGGGGAGGTAGGGGTACAGTAGGTATAATTGGAATGTGGGGCGAGCATGTGGCAGCAGAGACCAGCATGACTTTGCAGCAGCCTGAGGCATGCCATGTGTTCTCCCGGGGAAGTTGTCCCTGGATCACGGGTCCCTGGCTATGGCAGGCTGCACAGGCTCCTTTGGGGGAGGTGTGTGTGTGTGGATAGTGACTTGTGCTTGCACACTGGCTTCTTGGTGGCTGCAGCCGCAACCTTAGCATTTCATGTCTGTCTCTGGTGTCCGTGGTGATAGCCGCGGGTTGTGCCTATCTCTAGAGCTCATTTAGGTTGTGCTTTGAACCCTGTCTCCACACACAGCCCAAAATATGTTCTGTTGCCTCTTAGGCAGTTCCAGAGTTTTTCCTGGACTTCCTCCTGGCTCGCTGTGGTGCACTAGCCTCCTTCAGGCTGTGTTCATGCAGTCAACCTCAGTCCTCTCCCTGGGATATGACATCTGAAGCCCGAGCATCAGCTCCCAGCTATACACCACCCTGCCGGTGAGCAGACAAGCCTCTCAGGCTGGTGAGTGCTGGTCGACACTGATTCTTTGTGCGGGAATGTCTCCGCTTTGCCCTCTGCACCCCTGTTGCAGCCCTCTCCTCCATGGCTCCAAAGCTTCCCCCAGCCCATCCCCCATCTCTGCCAGTGAAGGGACTTCTTAGTGTGTGGAAACTTTTCCTCCTTCACAGCTCCCTCCCAGAGGTGCAGGTCCCATCCCTATTCTTTTGGTCTCCTTTCTTTTCTTTTTTCTTTTGCCCTACCCATGTACGTGTGGAGTTTCTTGCCTTTTGGGAAGTCTGAGGTCTTATGCCAACATTCAGTAGGTGTTCTGTAAGAGTTGCTCCACATGTCGATGTATTTCTGATGTATCTGTGGGGAGGAAGATGATCTCCACGTCTTTCTCCTCCACCATCTGAAGATCCTTTCTCTGTAGATGTATTCTTGATGTATTTGTGAGGAGTGACAAATTCCACGTCCTCATCTTCTGCCAACTTGACTCCTCCCCCTCTGATTTTTACATTTTTAATTGGTTGTGTTTAAGGTTGAGTAGGCACTGTCTTAGACTCTATTTTGCTTTCAATAGTTATGTTAAGTCTGTTTTATTTTCCTTTTAATTCTATAATTGTGAAGCAAACTAAATGTTTTTGCAAGTGATGACAATTATGAGAGTATTAAAATCCCATTTATGCTTTTGTTCTGCAATCAAATACATAAGTTTTATTTCCTAATATATCAAACATTTGAGTTCTTTAACTGTCCTTTTCATGGGTAAAATAAGCTGTGTTATAGTGACTTTTGGCTAAAAGCAAAATGTTCTGATCCAAGCCAAGAAAAAGAACCATGCCATACTAGGAATGAATGTTTAACCTGGATAAGGGAAGATATGAGAGATGATAGAATTCCTATCTTTAGATATTTGAAGAGTGTCTTGTGTAACAGGGAGTAGACTTTATTTTATTTGGCTTTGGTAGGCTGAACTAGGTTGAAATGTCAGTGATGTGGATTTTTGTCTCACTAGAAGGGAGGACTTCTAACAACTATGATTGTTAAAAATGTAACCATCCACATTAATAACTTTTTCACTGAACTTGCCCTGAGAGCTAGAGCTGAAATAGAGGCAGCCCATTTTGCTGCATCTACCACCAGATACCGTCTAGTCCGTCACATATTCTGGTAGTTGCTTTCAATGGTTGCAAGGATACTCTCAATAGATGTGAATGTCTGAAGCTACTGTAATTCTATTAATAAATACAGATCTTTAAAGTTACTGAAGCTTCTGAAAGTTCCATGCTATATAAGCAGAACTAATTGTGCCCTCAGCCAAATTCTGAAGGACACAAAGTTTATCTGAGTTGTAATATCTTTTCCAAGCCCCTATCTTTCAAAGCCTAGTGACCTGCCAGCTTTTCCCCAGACCTTTATCCCATGTTTCATTCCTAAATGTTCATCGACTAACCTCAGCAGTCATCTAATACCTGATAAGGTTGACTTTCAAAATAGATTGAGTTTTATCTCTCTGAGCATTGAGGATAGGGAAAGCTGGATATCAAACTTTGAAAATACAGATAGAGATGATTGTAAAACTGAATGTAAAACAAGAATTTTGAAATATATGTTTGGCGGCTATTTGCCGGGAAGACTTACTTTTTGTTTATCTCTGCAAGTTTGATTACTTCCTCTGACTACTAAGGGAAAAACCTGACTGAAGTTATTGCTAAAATAGTGATCTTTTTGATTCTGAAAATATCTTCAACAATACTGTTATCCAGTTGTAGTTGGCAAGATATTTTCAGTTTACATAGAAAAGAACTTTTGAGTTTATGAAAGTTCACGCTTGAATGCCTCTTTGGTAGAATACAAATATATTTGTATACCCAAACATGGACTGATATGCCCTTGACCCTATTTTTCTCTATTTTCTGCAGAAATCATCACTCTGATGCTTTCGCTAAGGAAGGAACACAAATTCTCAAGATGGGAAGTAACAGCACAAAGAGTACAAGAGCAAAGTGCACTGATCTTCAAATGTCATTTCAGTACTCTCTGTATGCAACCACTTATATCCTAATATTTATCCCTGGTCTATTGGTGAACAGTGCGGCCTTGTGGGTTTTGTGTCACTTCATCAGCAAGAAAAATAAAGCCATCATTTTCATGATCAACCTCTCTGTGGCTGACCTTGCTCATGTGCTGTCCTTACCCCTCCGGATTTACTATTACATCAGCCACCACTGGCCTTTCCAGAGGGCCCTTTGCCTGCTGTGCTTCTACCTAAAGTATCTCAACATGTATGCCAGCATTTGTTTCCTGACATGCATCAGCCTTCAGAGGTGCTTCTTTCTCCTCAAGTCTTTCAGGGCCAGAGACTGGAAGCGTAGGTATGATGTGGCCATCAGTGCTGCCATCTGGGTCATCATGGGGACTGCCTGTTTGCCACTTCCAATTCTGAGAAATGCTGGATTAGCCAACAATACTGAATCCTGCTTTGCCAATTTAGGGCTTCAACATATTAGCATGGCGTCTACTATTGGCATGGTAACTGTAGCTGAACTTGGAGGGTTTGTCTTACCTGTTGTAATTATTACTTATTGCACATGGAGAACAAGAACAATTTTACAGGAATTCCAAGTTCCCCCTCAGAATACCAAAGAGAGAAAAAAGGCTTTGTGGATGGTCCTGATGTGTGCAGTGGTATTCATTGTGTGTTTCACACCCTACCACCTCAACTTCCCTTTCTTTATGATGGTGAAGCAACGAATCTTTTCAAACTGCTCCTTTATTAAGAGCACTCTATTTTTCCACATAATTTCCCTGTGTCTTGCAAATTTAAATTGCTGTCTTGATCCAGTTGTATATTATTTTATGACCTCAGAATTTCGTGATGGATTTTTGGAACATGGTAGTTTGGTTCTTCAGTCATGTGTGAAATGCAAGGCTGGTGCTTTGGAAATTCAGCATAGGAAGGAGGATCTTCAAACTATCTCTCTTGAATTTATGGATGATTCCAAAACAATGTAATCAAATAATTACCTAGAATAATCTATATGCTCTGTCAGTTTACCTATGTCACCTTGAAGTTCTTTCTTAAAAAAAAATGGTACCCTTAAGTGCCTTGATGAAACATGGCTCCCTTCCCTTAATCCTCAAAATGATTCTTCTGGAAAAAAAATATTAAAGCCTATATTTTCTGTCCAAATGGAAATATTGTTCTATGGAGCATATGAGAAAATAACTTTATTTACACAAAAGAACGAACAACAGAATGAATTGCACCCCTGTTCCTCAGCAATAGGTCCAAAATTTTCACATTCCCTTGCTAGAAACAAAATGCATATTGAAAATAGATGAACATAGATGAATTGTCTACACATTTAAAAATGTACAGGATAACAATACTATCCTTGCTTTAACAAGAAGTTATACACAGGTGGAGTGGCAAAGATGGCAGAGTAGGAAGACCCTGGTCTCAAATCCTTCCACAGGCACACCAAAATTACAAATACTTACAGAGCAACTATTGATGAGAACAACCTGAACACTAGCAGAAAAAATATTTTACAACCAAAGATGTAAAGAAGGAACCACAACAAGATGGGTAGGAGAAGTGGTGACACAGTATAGTCAAGAGCCATACCCGTGGATAGGTGACCCACAAACAGTAGAGTAATTACAATTGCAGAGGTTCTCCACAAGGAATGAAGGGTCTGAGCCCCACATTGAGCTCCCCAGCCCAGAGATCCTGCACTAGAAAGACAAGCCTCTAGACTGTTTGGCTTTCAAGGTCAGTGAGGCTTAGCTTCAGGAGAGCTGAAGGGCTGTGGGAAATAGAGACTGTATTCTTAAAGGGCACACACAAAATCTCACAAGCTCTGAGACCCAGGGCAGAAGCAACAATTTGAAACAAACTTGGGTTAGACCCACTTGCTGATCTTGGAGAGTCTCCCAGAGAGAAGGCAATTGGGACTCACCCTAGGGACATTGACACTGACAGCCGCTATTTTTGGAAACTCATCCTACCATGAGGGCACTGATGTTGGCAACACCATTTTGGGATCCTCCCTTTAGCAGGTTGGCTGATTTAGGACCCCCTGAGCTTCCAAGGACCTGGCCTTGTTCAGCACAGCACACAAGATCCAGCCCAACACACAACAGGCCAACACCAGGTCTGTGAAATCAAGGTCCCAGAGCCAGAGTAACCAGGACCCAGCTCCACCCAACAGTGGGCCAGCACTAGCCCTGGGGTCCAGCCTTACCCCCTTAGGGATGGGAATTAGCCTTGGGATATTTGGGTCCCAGCCCTTCCCACATGTGGGTGGACATCAACTCAGGGACCCCCTGCACACTGCAGGCAGACATGCCAGGATTCAGTTGTGCCCATTGGGCCAGAATTAGCCCAAGGACCCTCTTGGTCCCAGCTCCACCCACCATTGAGTTGACACCAGCTCTGGGACTTCAGACCACAGTCAGAGACCCCGGGTCCTAACTCTGCACACAAGGAGCTGGTCGTATCCCTGGGACCAAGTCTTACCCACTAGTGGGAAGGCACCAGCATCAGGATGCCCAAGGCACCGTATCCTCCCATGAGAATGTTGAAACCAGCTCCAGGACACTTTGAGCCCCTCAGCCACCTGCCCTTGGCCATGGCCCAGCTCAACAGCAGGTAGATACTAGCTCCAGGATCCTAACCCTGCAGCCAGCCACCTTGTGACATAGCCTAACTCACCAGTAGGCTGGCACCAGGACCAGGATTTTCCTGGTCATGCACCTAGTCATGGCAGGATTATGCCTTACCCACCAGAAGACAGTAGTCTCCACACAAGGCAGTGGCTGGCAACCAACTGGACCAGGAGAGAGTTACACCTACCAGTACCAGTAGTAGTCAGCTTATCACAGAAGAAAGACCCAGATAGCCATTTTGGGGGCACGCTGAGAACATATAGTTCTGGTGACAAGAAGGGAGTGTGCTGCTGTGTCCCATAGCACGTCTCCTACATAAAGCCACTTCTCTAAGATAGGGAAATATAAGCAGTATACCAAATACATAGAAATAAAAACAGCAAATTAGACAAAATGAAGTGACAGAGAAATATGTTCCAAATGAAGTAACAAGATAAACCCCAGAAGAAGAACTAACTTAATTAGAGATAAGCAATCTACCCAATAAAGCATTCATGGTGGTGATCATAAAGATGTTCAAAGAACGCAGGACAAAAAGTGGATGAACACAGTGAGAATAGTAAAAAAAAAGAGTTAGAGGAGGAGAGAGAAGATGGCAGAAGAGTAAGACTCTGAGAGCAACTTCCTCCCCACAGGTACATCAGAAATACATCTGCACGTGGAACTGCTCCTATACAACACCCACTGAATGCCGGCAGAAGACCTCAGACCTTCCAAAAGGCATGAAACTCCCCACGTACCTGGGTAGGGCAAAAGAAAAAAGAATAAACAGAGACAAAAGAATAGGGACGGGACCTGCACCAGTGGGAGGGAGCTGTGAAGGAGGAAAGGTCCCACACAGTAGAAGCCCCTTCACGGGTGGAGACTGTGGGTGGCAGAGGGGGAATCTTCAGAACCACGGAAGAGAGTGCAGTAACAGGGTGCAGAGAGCAAAGCGGAGAGATTCCCGCAGAGGATTGGTGCCAACCAGCACTCACCAGCCCGAGACGCTTGTCCGCTCACCCACCTGGAAAGGCGGGGGCTGGGAGCTGAGGCTTGGGCTTCGGTCAGAAGCTGGGAGAGGACTGGGGTTAGCTGCATGGACACAGCCTGAAGGGGTTAGTGCACCCCGGCTAGCAGGGACGGAGTCCGGGAGAAGTCTGGAGATGCCGAAGAGGCAAGAGACCTTTTCTTCACTCTGCTTCCTGGGGTGCGAGGAGAGGGGATTAATCACGCAGCTTAAAGGAGCTCCAGAGATGGGCACGGAGGTGCCAAAGAGACAAGAGACTTTTTCTTGCCTCTTTGTTTCCTGGTGCGAGAGGAGAGGGGATTAAGCATGCCGAGTAAAGAAGCTCCAGAAACGGGCGTGAGCCACAGCTACCAGCGTGGACACCACAGGCGGGAATGAGATGCTAAGGCTGCTGCTGCCACCACCAAGAAGCCTGTGTGCGAGCACAGGTCACTCTCCACACCTCCCCTCCTGGGAGCCTGTGCAGCCCACCACAGCCAGGGTCCCGGGATCCAGGGACAATTTCCTCGGGAGAACGCACGGCATGCCTCAGGCTGGTGCAACGTCAGGCTGGCCTCTGCCGCCACAGGCTCACCCCACATCCGTACACCTCCCTCGGCCCAGCCTGAGTCAGAGCCCTCAAATCAGCTGCTCCTTTAACCCCGTCCTGTCAGAGCGAAGAGCTGATGCCCTCGGAAGACCTACACGCAGAGGTGGGGCCAAGTCCAAAGCTGAACCCCAGGAGCTGTGCGAACAAAGAGGGGAAGGGGAGGTCTCTCCCAGCAGCCTCAGAAGCAGAGGATTAAATCTCCACAATCAACTTGAAGGGCCCTGCATCTGTGGAATACCTAAATAGACAGCGAATCTTCCCAAGATGAGGAGGAGGACATTGGGAGCAATGTATATTATTATTTGGACTTTGGGAGAAAGATATATTATTTTTCCCCCTTTTCTCTTTTTGTGAGTGTGTATGTGTGTGCTGCTGTGTGAGATTTTGTCTGTATAGCTTTGCTTTCACCATTTGTCCTAGGGTACTGACTGACCCGTATTTTTTTTTTACTTTTAAAAATTTTTATTCTTAATAATTATTGTTTATTTTAATAACTTTATTTTATCTTACTTCATTTTATCTTCTTTCTTTCTTCCTTTATTCCTTTCTTTCTTCCTTTCTTTCTTCCTTCCATCCTCCCTTCCTTCCTCCCTTCCTTTCTCCCTTCCTTTCATCCTTTCTTCTTTCCTCCCTTCCTTCCTCCCTTCCTTCCTTTCTTTCTTTCTTTCCTTTCTATTTTTTCTCCCTTTTATTCTGAGTCATGTGGATTGAAGGCTCTTAGTGCTCCAACGAGGGGTCAGGGCTGTGTCTCTCAGGTGGGAGAACCAAATTCAGGACACCGGTCCACAAGAGACCTCCCAGCCCCACGTAATATCAAATGGCAAAAATCTCCCAGAGATCTCCATCTCAGCACCAAGACCCAGCTTCACTCAACGACCAGCAAGCTACAGTGATGGACACCCTATGCCAAACAACTAGCAAGACAGGACTACAGCACCATCCATTAGCAGAGAGGATCCCTAAAATCATAATAAGGCTACAGACACCCCAAAACACACCACCAGACGTGGACTTCCCATCAAAAAGATAAGATCCAGCAACATCCACCAGAACACAAGCACTACTCCCTCCAACCAGGAAACCTACTCAACCCATGGAACCAAACTTAGGCACTGGAGACAGACACCAAAAACAACAGGAACTACTAACCTGCATCCTGAAAAAAGGAGAACCCAAACATTTCAAATGAAACGACAGAAAAACACACAGCAGATGAAGGAGCAAGGTAAAAACCCACCAGACCTAACAAATGAAGAGAAATAGGCAGTCTACCTGAAAAAGAATTCAGAATAATGATAGTAAAGGTGATACAAAATCTTGGAAATAGAATAGACAAAATACAAGAAACATTTAACAAGGACCTAGAAGAAATAAAGAGGAAGCAAGCAACGAGGGTCCCAGAAGAAGAAGAGAAAAAGAAAGGTACTGAGAAAATATTTGAAGAGATTATAGTTGAAAATTTCCCTAATATGGGAAAGGAAATAGTTAATCAAGTCCAGGAAGCACAAAGAGTCCCAACATGATAAATCCAAAGAGAAACATGCCAAGACACATATTAATCAAACTATCAAATACAAAGAAAACATATGAAAAGCAGCAAGGGAAAAACAACAAATAACACACAAGGGAATCCCCATAAGGTTAACATCTGATCCTTCAGCAGAAACTCAGCAAGCCAGAAGCGAGTGGCAGGACATATTTAAAGTGATGAAGGAGAAAAACCTACAACCAAGATTACTCTATCCAGCAAGGATCTCATTCAGATTCGATGGAGAAATTAAAAACTTCACAGACAAGCAAAATCTGAGACATTTCAGCACCACCAAACCAGCTTTACAACAAATATTAAAGGAACTTCTCTAGGCAAGAAACACAAGAGAAGGAAAATACCTACAATAAGTAACCCCCCCAAATTAAGAAAACGGTAATAGGAACATACATATTGATAATTACCTTAAATGTAAATGGATTAAATGCTCCCACCAAAAGACACAGATTGGCTGAATGGATACAAAAACAAGACCCATATATATACTGCCTACAAGAGACCCACTTCAGACCTAGAGACACATACAGACTGAAAGTG
>NC_041234.1:54612215-54627442 GCF_002837175.3 Physeter macrocephalus
ATGATCAAGGGATCGATCCATGAAGAAGATACAACAATTGTAAATATTTATGCTGCCAACATAGGAGCACTTCAATACATAAGGCAAATACTAACAGCCATAAAAGGGGAAATCGACAGTAACACAATCATAGTAGGGGACTTTAACACCCCACTCTCACCCATGGACAGATCATCCACAATTAAAATGAATAAGGAAACACAAGTTTTAAGTGACACATTAAACAAGATCGACTAAACTGATATTTAAGGACATTCCATCCAAATACAACAGAATACACATTTTTCTCAAGTGCTCATGGAACATTCTCCAGGATAGATCATATCTTGGGTCACAAATATAACCTCGGTAAATTTAAGAATATTGAAATCGTATCAAGTATCTTTTCTTACCAGAACGTTATGAAACTAGACATCAATTACAGGAAAAGATCTGTAAAAAATACAAACACCTGGAGGCTAAACAATCCACTACTTAATAACGAACTGATCACTGAAGAAATCAAAGAGGAAATCAAAAAATACTTAGAAACAAATGACAATGGAGACATGAAGACCCAAAACCTATGGGATGCAGCAAAAGCAGTTCTAAGAGGGAAGTTTATAGCAATACAATCCTACCTTAAGAAACAGGAACCATCTCGAATAACCAATCTAACTTTGCACCTAATATAATTAGAGAAAGAAGAACAAAAAAATACCGAATTTAGCAGAAGGAAAGAAATCATAAAGATCAGATCAGAAATAAATGAAAAAGAAATGAAGGAAACAATAGCAAAGATCAATAAAAGTAAAAGCTGGTTCTTTGAGAAGATAAATAAAATTGAGCTGGTTCTTTGAGAAGATAAACAAAATTGATAAACCATTAGCCAGACTCATCAAGAGAAAAAGGGAGAAGACTCAAATAAATAGAATTAGAAATGAAAAAGGAGAAGTAAGAACAGACACTTCAGAAATACAAAAGATTATTAGAGATTAATACAAGCATCTCTATGCCAATAAAATGGACAACCTGGAAGAAATGGACAAATTCTTAGAAATGAACAAGCTGCCGAGACTGAACCAGGAAGAAATATAAAATATGAACAGACCAATCACAAGCACTGAAATTGAAACTGTGATTAAAAATCTTACAACAAACAAAAGCCCAGGACCAGATGGCATCAGAGCCAAATTCTATCAAACATTTAGGGAAGAGCTAACACCTATCCTTCTCAAACTCTTCTAAACAATAGCAGAGGGAGGAACACTCCCAAACTCATTCTATGAGGCCACAATCACCCTGATACCAAAACCAGACAAAGATGTCACAAAGAAAGAAAACTACAGGCTAATATCACTGATGAACATAAATGGAAAAATCCTCAACTAAATACTAGCAAACAGAATCAAACAGCACATTAAAAGGATCATACACCATGATCAAGTGGCGGTTATTCCAGGAATGCAAGGATTCTTCAATATACGCAAATCAATCAATGTGATATACCATATCAACAAACTGAAGGAGAAAAACCATATGATCATCCCAATAGATGCAAAGAAAGCTTTTGACAAATTCAACACCGATTTATGATAAAAACCCTGAAGAAAGTAGGCATAGAGGGAAATTTCCTAAACATAATAAAGGCCATATATGACAAACCCACAGCCTGCATCATTCTCAATGGTGAAAAACTGAAACAATTTCCACTAAGATCAGGAACAAGACAAGGTTGCCCACTCTCACCACTGTTATTCAACATAGTTTTGGAAGTTCTAGCCACAGCAATCAATGAAGAAAAAGAAATAAAAGGAATCCAAATCAGAAAAGAAGAAAAGCTGTCACTGTTTGCAGATGGCATGATACTATACATAGAGAATCCTAAGGATGCTACCAGAAAACTACTAGAGCTAATCAATGAATTTGGTAAAGTAGCAGGATACAAAATTAACGCACAGAAATCTCTGGCATTCTTATACACTAATGATGAAAAATTTGACATTGAAATTAAGAAAACATTCCAATTTACCATTGCAACAAAAAGAATAAAATATCTAGGAATAAACGTACCTAAGGAGACAAAAGACCTGCATGCAGAAAATTATAAGACAGTGATGAAAGAAATTAAAGATGAGACAAATAGATGGAGAGATATACCATGTTTTGGATTGGAAGAGGGAAGGATATACAGTGGAGAAAAGACAGCCTCTTCAATAAGTGGTTCTGGGAAAACTGGACAGCTACATGTAAAAGTAGGAAATTAGAACACTCCCTAACCCCACACACAAGAATAAACTCAAAATGGGTTAAAGACCTACATGTAAGGCCAGACACTATCAAACTCTTAGAGGAAAACATAGGCAGAACACTCTATGACATAAATCACAGCAAGATCCTTTTTGACCCATCTCCTAGAGAAATGGAAATAAAAACAAAAATAAACAAATGGGACCTAATGAAACTTAAAAGCTTTTGCACAGCAAAGGATACCATAAACAAGACCAAAAGACAACCCTCAGAATGGGAGAAAATAGTTGCAAATGAAGCAACTGACAAAGGATTAATCTCCAAAATTTATAAGCAACTCATGCAGCTCAATAACAAAAATAAACAAACAACCCAATCCAAAAATGGGCAGAAGACCTAAATAGATATTTCTCCAAAGAAGATATACAGATTGCCAACAAACACATGAAAGAATACTCAACATCATTAATCATTAGAGAAATGCAAATCAAAACTACAATGAGATATCATCTCACTCTGGTCAGAATTGCCATCCTCAATAAATCTAGAAACAATAAATCCAATGGAACAGGATAGAAAGACCAGAGATAAACCCACACACATATGGTCACCTTATCTTTGATAAAGGAGGCAAGAATATACAGTGCCGAAAAGACAGCCTCTTCAAGAAGTGGTGCTGGGAAAACTCAACTGGTTCATGTAAAAGTGTGAAATTAGAACACTCCCTGACACCATACACAAAAATAAACTCAGAATGGGTTAAAGACCTAACTGTAAGGCCAGACAGTATCAAATTCTTAGAGGAAAACATAGGCAGAACACTCTATGACATAAATCACAGCAGGATCCTTTTTGACACACCTCCTAGAGAAATTGAAATAAAAACAAAAATAAACAAATGGGACCTAATGAAACTTGAAAGGTTTTTCTCAGCAAAAGATACCATAAACAAGAGCAAAAGAGAACCCTCAGAATGGGAGAAAATAGTTGCAAATGAAGCAACTGACAAAGGATTAAACTCCAAAATTTATAAGCAACTCATGCAGCTCAATATCAAAAAAGAACAAGAAAAACAAATACTGTATGCTAACACATATATATGGAATCTAAGAAAATAAAATGTCATGAAGACACTAGTGGTAGGATGGGAATAAAACACAGATCTCCTAGAGCATGGACTTGAGGATATGGGGAGGGGGAAGGGTAAGCTGTGACAAAGTGAGAGTGGCATGGACATATATATGCTACCAAATGTAGGGTGTGTACCTAGTGGGAAGCAGCCACATGGCACAGGGAGATCAGCTAGGTGGTTTGTGACCACCTAGAGTGGTGGGATAGGGAGGGTGGGAGGGAGGGAGACACAAGAAGGTAGATATTTGGGAACATATGTTTATGTATAACTGATTCACTTTGTTGTAGAGCAGAAACTAATACACCATTGTAAACAATTATACTCCAATAAAGATGTTAAAAAAAGCCATTAGAAAATATAAAGAAGAGCCAAACAGAGATGAAGAATATAATAAATGAACTAAAAATTAAACTTGAATGAATCAATCAAGTGAAACTTGATTGTAGATTATATGATACATAGGAACAGATCAGCAAAGTGGAAGACAGAGTAGTGGAAATTGTTTTAGCTAAACAAAAAAAAGAACACAGAATTTTAAAAAATGGGAACAGTTTAACAGACCTCTGAGACAACATGAAGTATAATAACATTCTCATTATAGGGGTCCCAGAATGAGAAGAGAAAGAGAAAGTGGCAAAGAACATATTTGAAGACATAATAGCTGAAAACTTAACTAACCTGGGAAATGAAAAAAAAAAAAAAAAAAAAAAAAACCATCCAGGTCCAGGAAGCACAGAGACTTTGCAAGCAGGATCAAACCAAAAGTGACTACACAAAGACACACTGTAATTAAAATGAAAAAAAAAAGAAAAAGTAAAAGAGAATATTAAAAGCAGCAAGGGAAATGTAACAAGTTACATACAATGAAACCCCATAATACTATCTTTGATTTTTAGGCAGAAACTCTGCAGGTAGAGGTGTGGGCTGTGATATATTTAAAGGGATGAAGGGGAAAAACCTAACATGAAGAATACTCAACTTGACAAGGCTAACATTCAGATTTGAAGGAGATATTAAAATTTCTACAGGCAAGCAAAAACAAAAAGAGTTCAGGAGCACAAAACCAGATTTAAAAGAACTGTTAAAGGGATTTCGCTAAGCAGAAAAAGAAAGGCCTAAGCTAGAAATATGAAAGTTACAAAATGAAAAATCTCATTGGTAAAGGCAAATATGTTGTAATGGTAGTAAATCAACAACATATAAAGCTAGAAGGAAAGTTAAAAGACAAAAGTTGTAAAATCAGCTGTATACATGATAAGTAGTTAAAGAGATACACAAAACAAAAAGATGTTAATATGATGTCAAAAATAATAAATGGGGGAGAAGAAAAAATTCATGGTTGGAAAAATGCATTTAAAGTTAAAAATCAGCAACTTGTATACCATGCATATATATAGATAGCTATATATAAAACCCACGATAACCACAAACCAAAAATCCATAAGAGATACAGAACACCAAAGACAGAAATGAATCCAAACATACCACTGAAGATATTTATCAAATCACAAGGGAAGAGACCAAAAGAAGAAGAAAGGAACAAAAAGAACTATATCTATCAATAATTGCTTTATTTATTTTAAAAATAAATTTATTTATTTATTTGTTTTTATTTTTGGTTGTGTTGGGTCTTTGTCGCTGTGTGTGGGTTTTCTCTAGTTGCAGCAAGCGGGTGCTACTCTTCATTGCAGTGCATGGGGTTCTTATTGCGGTGGCTTCTCTTGTTGGGGAGCATGGGATCTAGGCATGCAGGCTTCAGTAGTTGTGGCACATGGGCTCTAGAGCACAGGCTCAGCAGTTGTGGTGCCCAGGCCCAGTTGCTCTGCCACACGTGGGATCTTCCTGTACCAGGGCTCTAATCCATGTCCCCTACATTGGCTGGTGGGTTCTTAACCACTGCACAACCAGGGAAGCCCAATAATTACTTTAGATATAAATGGAATATATGCTCTAATCAAAAGACATAGAGTGGTTGAATGGATACAAAAACAAGTCTCATATATATGTTGCCTGCAAGAGATTCCCTTAAGATCTCAAGACACATGTGAACTGAAAATGGGAAGATGGCAAAAGATATGCCATGCAAATGGAAACGAAAAGAAAGCAGGGGTAGCAATACTTCCATCAAGCAAAATAGACCTTAAAATAAAGACTGTAATAAGAGACAATAAAAGACATTACATAATGATAAAGGGATATATACACGAAGAATATATAATAATTGTAAATATATATGCATCCAACATCAGTACATAAATACATAAAGCAAATATTAATGACATAAAATGATAAATTGACAATAACACAATAAATTGTAGGGGACTTTAACACTCCACTTACATCATTGGACTGATCATCCAGACAGAAATTCAGTTAGGAAAGACTGGCCTTAAATGACACTTTAGATCAGCAACAGAATACAAATTCTTTTCAAATGCACATGAAATATTCTCCAAGACAGATCACATGCTAGATGAAAAAACAAGTCTTGGTAAGTTTAAGAAAATTGAAATCATATATCAACTATCTTTTCTGACCACAATGTTATGAGACTAGACTAGAAATCGATTACATGGAAAAAAACTGTAAAAATCACAAACACATGGAGGCTAAACAATGTGCAATAAACAACCAGTGGATTTCTGAAGATCTCAAAGAGAAAAATCAAAAGTACCTGGAGATAAGTGCAAATGAAATCACAATGATCCAAAATCTGTGGGATTCAGCAAAAGCATTTCTAAGAGAGTAGTTTATAGAAATATCATACAGTAAGTTCCATACATACAAACCTTCAAGTCGCGATCCTTCAAAGATGTGAACATGCGTTTGCAGGTCCAATCACGTAAGTTAGTTCACGTGCCTGGCATATATTGTCTCATACATGCATCCTCTATTAGTGGTTTTGCTTTTGTGTACTTTACTGTACAGTACTGTACAGAGTACCATAGTACAGTATCTTTATTTCAAGCCCAGGAAGTCTGCAAGCCAAGTGTAAAACTAGCACTATATAGCCAATTGTGTTAGTTGGGTACCTACACTAACTTTGTTGGACTTACACATGCACTCTCGGGATGGAATTTGTTTGTATGTAATGGACTTACTGTACAAGCTTTTCTCAGGAAACAAGAAAAATATCAAATTAAACAGCCTAACCTTACACCTATAGGAACTAGGAAAAGAAGAATTAACAAAACCCAAAGTTAGTAGAAGGAAAGAAATAAAGATCAGAGCTGAAATAAATAAAGGTCAATAAAACTAAGAGTTAGTTCTTTGAAAAGATGAACCAAATCAATAAAGCTTTAGCCAGGCTCATCAATAAAAAAAGAGAGAGGACCCAAATCAATAAAATGAAAAACGAAAAAGAAGTTACAGGTGACACCACAGAAATACAAAGGATCATAAGAGCTTACTATGAACAACTATATGCCAATAAAATGGACAACGTAAAAGAAATGGAAAAAATTCCTAGAAATGTACAATCTCCCAGGACTGAACAAGGAAGAAATAGAAAATATGAACAGATCAATTATCAGTAATGAAACTGAACCAGTAATTTATTTTTATTTATTTTTTTGTTTGTTTGTTTTTGTTTTTTGTGGTACGCTGGCCTCTCACTGTTGTGGCCTCTCCTGTTGCGGAGCGGACGCGCCGGCTGAGTGGCCATGGCCCACGGGCCCAGCTGCTCCGCGGCATGTGGGATCTTCCCGGACTGGGGCAAGAACCCATGTCCCCTGCATTGGCAGGCGGACTCTCAACCACTGCGCCACCAGCGAAGCCCTGAACCAGTAATTTAAAAAGCTTCCATCAAACAAAGGTCAGGAACAGATGGCTTCACAGGTGAATTCTACCAAACATGTAGAGAAGAGTTAATACTTAGTTTTCTCAAACTATTCAATAAATTTGCAGAGCACATAATGCTTCTGAACTAATTATAAGAGGCCAGCATCACCCTGTTACCAAAACCAGGCAAAGATATCACACAAAAAAGAAAATTACAAGCGAATATCACTGATGAACATAGATGCAAAAATTCTCTTCAAAATATTAGCACACCAAATCCAACAATACATTAGATAGATCATACATAATTATCAAGTGGGATTTATTCTAAGGACACAAGGATAGTTCAATATCTTCAAAATAATTTGATATATCACATTAACAAATTGAAGAAAAAAATCATATGGTCATCTCAATAGGTGCAGATAAAGCTTTTGACAAAATTCAACATCCATTTATGATAAAAAGCTCTCCAGAAAGTGGGCATAGAGGGAATATACCTCAATATAATAAAGGCTGTATATGACAAGCCCACAGATAACATTATACTCAATGATAAAAAGGTGAAAGCATTTATTGTAAGATCAGGAGCAAGACAAGGATGCCCACTCTCACCACTTTTATTCAACATAATATTGAAAGTCCTACCCACAGCAATAAGGAATCCAATGTGGAAAGGAAGAAGTAAAATTGTTATTTCTTACCAATGACATGATACTCTATATAGAAAATCCTAAAGATGTCACCAAGAAAACTACTAGAACTCATTAAAGAATTCTGTAAAGTGCAGGACACAAGATTAATATATAGGAATCTGTTGCAATTTTATACACTAAAAAGGAACTATTAGAAAAAGAAATTAAGACAGCAATCCTATTTACTATCACATCAAAAAGAGTAAAATACCTATGAATAAAGCTAACTAAGTAGGTAAAAGACCTGTACTCTGAAAACTATAGCTCAGTGATGAATGAAACTGACGAGGACACAAGCAGATGCAAGGACATACCATGCTCATGGATAGGAAGAATCAATATTGCTAAAATGACCATACAACCCAAGGCAATCTACAGATTCAATGCAATCTCTATCAAATAACAATGGCATTTTTCACAGAATTAGAACAAATAATTCAAAAATGTTTACAAAACACAAACGACCCTGAATAGCCCAAAGTATCATGCTCCCTGATTTCAAACTATACTACAAAGTTATACTATACTACAAATCAAAACTCTATGATACAGACACACTTATATGGGCAATTAATCTATGACAAAGGAGGTATGAATATGCAATGGAGAAAAGACAGCCTCTTCAGTAAATGTTACTGGGAAAACTGGACAGTTACATGCAAATAATAAAACAGGATTAATTTCTAACACCATATACAAAAGTAAACTAAAAATGGATTAAATACTTAAATGTAAGACCTGAAACAACAAAACTTCTAGAAGAAAATATAGGTAATACTCTGTGAAATCTGCATTAACAATATTTTTTAGATATGTCTCGTCAGGTAAGGGAAACAATAGAAAAAAATAAACAAATGGGACTACATCAACAAAAATATTTTGCACAGCAAAGGAAACTATCAATGAAATGAAAAGGCTGCATACTGAATGGGAGAAGATATTTGCAAATGATATATCTGGTAAGAGGTTAATATCCAAAAGATATAATTTACCATCAAAAAACTAAAAATCTGATTAAAACATGGGCAGAGGACCTGAATACACATTTTTCCAAAAATAACATACAGATAGCCAACAAATATATTAATATATTAAAAGATGCTCAACACCACTAATCATCAGGGAAATGCAAATAAAAACTAAAATGAGATATCACCTCACACCTGTCCAAATGGCAATTATCAAGAACAAAAAATATAAGTTTTGGCAAATAATGGCTAAAATGGTACTCTCATGCACTGTTGCTGGGAATTTAAATTGGTGCATCCACTATGGAAAAAATTATAGAGATTCCTCAAAAAGGTAAAAATAGAACTATCATAAAAACTAGCAATTTCACTCCTGGATATTTATCCTAAAAAGACAAATACAATAGTTAGATATGATATATGCACCCCTATGTTTTTGCAGCATTATTTACAATAGTCAAGATATGGAAGCAACCCAAGTGTCCATCGATAGATGAATGAATATTGAAGATGTAGTATATACATATATATAATGGAATATTATTTAATCATAAAAAGAATGAAATCTTACCATTTGTGACCACATGGGTGAGCCTAGAAAGTATTGTTTTAAGTAAAATAAGTCAGACAGAGATAAGTACTGTGTGATTTCACTTATATGTGGAATCTAAAAAACAAAACAAAACAAATGGAAATACAACAAAACAGAAACAGAGACATAGATACAGAAAATAAATGGTGGTTTCCAGAGGGAATGGGGGTGGGAGGAGGAGAGAATTAGTTGAGGGAGATTGAGGTACAGATTCATTTATTACAAAATAAATGAATCACAAGTTTGAAACATACAGTGTGGAGAATAATCAATAATTATGTAGTATCTTTGTGTGGTGACAGATGGTAACTAGCATTATCATGGTGATCATTTTGAAATGTATAGAAATATCAAGTCACTATGTTGTGTAACAGGAACTAACATAATGTTGTAGGTTAATTATACTTCAGAAACAAAGAATCAAACAAAGTCATAGAAAAAGAGATCAGATTTGTGGTTACCAGAGGCATAGGATGGGGGCAGGGGGAATCAGTTTAAGGTGGTCATAAGGTACATATTTACTGTTATAAGATAAATAAATACTAGGGATGTAATGTACAACATGATAAATATAACTAGCACAACTGTACATCATACATGAAAATTTTTGAGAGAAAATCCTGAGTTCTCATCACGTCAAATTTTTTTTCTATTTCTTTATAAAATAGAAAAAGACAGATGCTATTCTTTATATGTATATAAGATGATGAATGTTCACTAAACTTAATGTGGTAATCATTTCATGATGTATGTAAGTCATATCATTGTGTTGTACACTATAAACCTATACAGTGCTGTATGTCAATTATATCTCAATAAAACTGGAAGAAAAGAGAAAGTAAGACACAGACCCCTGTCTTACAAGTACATGTGACAAGTATTAACAGAAGTCTGGACAGTTGTTAGGGGAGTACAGGAGTGAAATGTGCTCAAGAGTATCAAAAAGACAACAAAATATCATTCCACCATTTGTTTCTCTAAAGCTAAAAAAGGCAGGATCAAAAAATTTGCTCAACAGAGTGGAAACTTCTTGTCTCCAAAGTGAAAAACCAAAAAGTATCCCAGTGGATATACTACCCATATAGAATATTCTTTTTCTCATATAAAGAATATATTTAAGAAATAAATATCTTCTTATGTTGATATCTGACAATTTTAACAATAATTGAAAATATTTATCAAGTGCTTACTATGCATCTGGCATGTAAGTGCTTCTGATACATCAACTCATTTAATTGTCACAATTTCTCTAAGATGAGAAAAGACAGAGAGAGGAAACTTACCTAAGGACACAGGACTAGTAAGTAGGGTTTTCCCTCTGGAGACTATGCTCTTTCATAAATATACTCTTCCTCCTCCCTGGAAATTCTGATCACTGTGGAATTAAAAAACGGCTACCTGAGAGGATGATGTATTTCTATAGTAATTTCTACATTGCTCTTGCTGCTGACAAAGATTCTCACTAGATTAAATAGATGATGTTTCTCTACATACACACCCAGCACTCTTCCTCTCACCGAAACATTTAAAAATAGGAAGGTTGAGTTCTAAGCTCCTTTCTGGGGAATTAACAATTTTTCTTGAGAGTTATCTCCTTTAAAGAGGCTTAATTCTCTGGGTGATCCTAGAGGTCAGGGGGTTGATGTTGCTGCTTTGGAGAGACAAGACTAGAGGAAAGAGGGATACCTTTCTTAAAACTCATACAGGTTTGGATTTTCTTAAGTTTCTGCAAGTGTTGGAAGGTCATGCTCCTTGTGCATGGCATGGTAACTACAGGATGGCCATGGAGTCTTGACTCTAAGCACTTTTACCTTAAGCACATTGATAGAATCTCTCTGGTGTGACATGTGATCGCTTGGAAGACTAATCTGAGAGGCATTTCAGTGCCTGCCAAATGTAGAAGGTCAGGATCCATGAAAACAACATTTAGCAGAAGGTTTGATGTCAATGATGGCAGTCACCAAGGCTTACAGCAGTCACTCCTAATTTATAGGCAACTCAAAGTGCCTAGAATAGGAACTTGAAGAGGGGGAGGTCACCCACATTCCTCCATCTATTCTAATGAGTGGGGGCTCAGAGTCAAAATTAATGTGATTTATAAAAATTATGTAAGGTGAGATTTCATGGACCTGAGCATGTGGATGATATCCATTTCACCATACTGTGATATATGTGATTCTTAGAGTAGTTGCTCCATAGGACTGCAAAGATATAAAAAGCAACACACAGTGATTCTAAAAGAATTGAACACTTGCAAACAAACATTTAGTACTTGATAGATAGTTTTTATATGAATATAAAATAAAAATAAATATTTACAGGAACTTTCATGTTTATTTCCAATAATCTTACAGATGCTCCCTTTGCATCCCTCATGTCAAAGCTTCCACATCAGTATTGTTGCTGATTCATCCTAGAGTATACATCTCCACTGAAGGTAGAAGTGAAGCCACAGTGTTGCTTCTTTCCTCAAGACCACAAGGAGATGTAAATCCAAGGTTGTTCATGAATCCCCACAAGAAGTCAGGTAGTCTAGAACATTTTAAAAGTCTTCCATTCTGTTTGAATCACCCTGTTTTTGTACTTATATTCTCTGACAATATGTCAAAGGTGACGATTTAAACTTTTTGGAGAACAACCATGTTCTCAATAACAATAAGCATTTATCTAAACTTCATGCAGTCAACACACTTACATTACACGACAGGTGTGCCACATGTTAATCAAAGGTCTGCAGAGGAGAGGAAAATAATGTTTCACAATGTTACTGTGATTAAAAGCAGAGTACCTAGAGTTACCTTGCCTGGATTCTTAGATATATCCCCAATATAACAAGATCACAAATTAGTAAACTGAGGAAGCATTAAACCATATATGTGATTTATTTATGTATATGAGAGAAAGCGTATATTTGTGAATGTGTGTGTATGTAGTATCTTCCATACATTTGATCATTTAAATTTAGGGATGCACTGTGACGTTGAGACAATAAAAACAAATGCCCTACTTTTTTCATTGCTTGCAGTCTGGTATGATCATGATTGTAGTATAAACAAATTTCAGAATTTTATAATGTAATTATGGTACAGGTTTAAAGCATTTGTGTCTATTTCTATCATTCTTCTCAAGGATAGTGTATTGCCATGTAATTAATCCTTTATAGGAATTTTTTAAAAATTAAAAGTAAAAAAAGAAAAGAAAATATGCACTATTTGAGAAAAGTAGCCTAAAGAAGAAATGTTTATTAATATTATTAGGAGTTACGGGAATTAATATCCTTATAACTTGGAATATCTATGAGACTTTCATTTTCTCCCGTTAGGGAAATAAATAATTTGGATTCATCCCAAATATCTCAAAAATATCATGAGATTCACACACAACACATACAGCTTAAGCACAAAATAATATTGTATTCTAATGTATTTCACGAACTTCAGAGTTTCAGAGTTTGCAATGAAAGCTCTTTGCTTGGATGTCTGTATGTGTGATGTAATGTAAGCTTTTATATACTGACACTCATTTAGAAAATATTTTGTTATATTCGTTCATTAAAATCAACTGTGCCATGGTCTGCCTAGATTAATTCCTCTATTAACATCCTCAGTCACAACTTGATATATGTAAACCGTGAGTTAATGAAGAATCAAACACAGTCATATAGTTTTTCAGTTGGACCTCATTTCTCACAAATAAAGATACATGTAAGGAGAACAATGGTGAATTGAATCTTATTATAAATGCAGAATGAAAAATTGCTATTTTTGAAATCTCTGTGGTTAAGTCATTTTGTAATACAAATCACTTCCATTGTTTCCAATGGAAGTTCCATTGTTTCCAAATTAAAATTTCATATTTGGATTTCATTAAAATGGTATTTTAAAAAGCAGTGGTTAGTTTTATAAAATTATACACTTATTTTCTTGTCTTTATAAGATTGGAAATTCACAAAATGTTTGTGTGAATTTTTTTGTAATAGTGATTGCCTAACAAAACAAAAACAGATAACATTTACCAAGATGGTGGGGGCAGGGTAAAACCTAGATTTTCTGAAGTCTTCGAGGAATCCGTATTTTAGACAATTGTATTCTGTAGAAATGATCAAGTAGCTCTTTAACTATCTGAGTATTTAAAACACCATGTTAGCTGCAAATATTTCTAAATTATATTCTTTCCGACCCACATAAGCAATTTGTTTTAAACAAGGGGGCATGGTGTATGAGAGAAGCATTAATCCAGATTCAGAGAACCAGGATCCTAGTTTCAGGTCTGCCATTTGATAAGCTATGTGACTTTGGGCAAGTTATCTTTCTTTGGGATTTAGTTTTATTATTTGTCCATAAGGAAGCTGGACTAGATGATCTCGATATGAAGCATACTTTTTGGAAAGTGCTTTATAAACTCTTAAGCACTTTACAAATGCTTGCTTTGGTTATTATTAGTATTAATATTGTTATTATTTAAGAAGAGGTTCAACTCTAACATTTAAAGTAATCTTTTTAGGATGACTGAAGGTCATATTATAAACTTCAGTTATTTTAATGTATACATTTGCTTCTTTCAGAGGTATTGAAATTTGTAGGACTGCCTGTACCTACACTAAAATTGCCCCATGGATTTCTTTTTTTTTAACATACATAGTGGATTTAATTTTTATTTATTTATTTATTTATTTATTCAAACAGAAAGTCACAAAAATTATAATCATACTCATCTGTTCACTCAGTCCCATGTAATTAATATTTTTTATCTTGATCTTTTGTTAGCACTTTTATGAATTCATCAGTTTTCCATTAGAGTTCTGAAAATGCTTATTCATTCAGTTCAGCAGCATAGTCATGTACCAGAAACCTGTGCTTGTCAGAATCTTTTCCATGAATTCCTTGAAGATGAAACCCTTTCATAGGAACATTTCTGCAAAAGCATCAGAGTACAACCAGAACTGTCCTTAAATGACAAAAGATTTTAAAATGACCATGGTTAAAGATTTGATGAAAGTTCAAAATAATTCAATTGACAAGGAAATTTAATTATTTCTGAGATGTACATTTTAAAATAATAGCTAGAATTATGACTTATAACATTATACGTGAACATATAAGATTTTTAGGAATTTCATGTAATGTTTGAAACATTTATATTAACATATTTCCATACAAATAATCCAAAGAAAGTTTAGTATTAATTTTTTTTGTTTTTTGTTTTTTTAATTTTTAAATTTTATTTTATTTATTTTTATACAGCAGGTTCTTATTAGTCATCAATTTTATACACATCAGTGTATACATGTCAATCCCAATCGCCCATTTCAGCACACCACCATCCCCACCCCCCTGCGGCTTTCCCCCTTGATGTCCATACGTTTGTTCTCTACATCTGTGTCTCAATTTCTGCCCTGCAAACAGGTTCATCTGTACAATTTTTTAGGTTCCACATATATGTGTTTATGTATGATATTTGTTTTTCTCTTTCTGACTTACTTCACTCTGTATCACAGTATCTAGAGCCAACCACGTCTCAACAAAGGACCCAATTTCGTTCCTTTTTATGGCCGAGTAATATTCCATTGTATATATGTACCACAGCTTCTTTATCCATTAATCTGTCGATGGGCATTTAGGTTTCTTCCATGACCTGCCTATTGTAAATAGTGCTGCAATGAACATTGGGGTGCATGTGTCTTTTTGAATTATGGTTTTCTCTGGGTATACACCCAGTAGTGGGACTGCTGGATCATATTGTAATTTTATTTTTAGTTTTTTAAGGAAGCTCCATACTGTTCTCCATAGTGGCTGTATAAATTTACATTCCCACCAACAGTGCAGGAAAGT
>NC_041234.1:54627540-54636062 GCF_002837175.3 Physeter macrocephalus
GATTCGTTTGCAAATATTTTCTCCCATTCTGAGGGTTGTCTTTTCATATTGTTTATGGTTTCCTTTCTTGTGCAAAAGCTTTGAAGTTTCATTAGGTCCCATTTGTTAATTTTTGTTTTTATTTCCATTACTCTAGGAGGTGGATCAAAAAAGATCTTTCTGTGATTTATGTCAAAGAGTGTTCTTCCTATGTTTTCCTCTAAGAGTTTTATAGTGTCTGGTCTTACATTTAGGTTTTGAATCCATTTTGAGTTTATTTTTGTGTATGGTGTTAGGCCGGCACCACTTATTGAAGAGACTGTCTTTTCTCCATTGTATATCTTTGCTTCCTTTGTCATAGATTAGTTGACCATAGGTGCATGGTTTTATCTCTGGGCTTTCTATCTTGTTCTATTGATCTATGTTTCTGTTCTTGTGCCAGTACCATATTGTCTTGATTATTGTAGCTTTGTAGTATAGTCTGAAGTCAGGGAGTCTGATTCCTCCAGCTCCGTTATTTTTCCCTCAAGACTGCTTTGGCTATTCGGGGTCTTTTTTGTCTCCATACAGATTTTAAAATTTTTTGTTCTAGTTCCATAAAAAATGTCATTGGTAATTTGATAGGGATTGCATTGAGTCTGTAGATTGCTTTGGGTAGTATAGTCATTTTCACAATATCGATTATTCCAATCCAAGAACATGGTATATGTCTCTACCTGTTGGTATCCTCTTTAATTTCTTTCATCAGTGTCTTATAATTTTCTACATACACGTCTTTTGTCTCCCTAGGTAGGTTTATTCCTACATATTTTATTCTTTTTGTTGCAATGGTAAATGGGAGTGCTTATTAATTTCTTTTTCAGATTTTTCATCATAGTGTATAGGAATGCAAGAGATTTCTGTGCATTACTTTTGTATCCTGCAACTTTACTAAATTCATTGATTAGCTCTAGTAGCTTTCTGGTGGCATTTTTAGGATTCTCTATGTATAGTTTCATGTCATCTGCAAACAGTGACAGTTTTACATCTTCTTTTACCATTTGTATTCCTCTTCTTTTTCTTCTCTATTGCTGTGGCTAGGACTTCCAAAACTATGTTGAATAATAGTGGTGAGAGTGGACGTCCTTGTCTTGTTAATGACCTTAGAGGAAATGGTTTCAGTTTTTCACTATTGAGAATGATGTTTGCTGTGGTTTTGTCATATATGGCATTTACTATGTGGAGGTAAGTTCCCTCTATGCCCACTTTCTGGAGAGTTTTTATCATAAATGGGTGTTGAATTTTGTAAAAAGCTTTTTCTGCATCGATTGAGAAGATCATATGGTTTTTAATTTGCATATATTGAAGAATTCTTGCATCTCTGGGATAAATCCCACTTGGTCATGGTGTATGATCCTTTTAATGCGTTGTTGGATTCTGTTTGCTAGTATTTTCTTAAGGAATTTTGCATCTATATTCATCAGTGATATTGGTCTGTAATTTTCTATTTTTGTAATATCTTTGTCTGGTTTTGGTATCAGGGTGATGGTGGCCTCATAGAATGAGTTTGGGAGTGTACCTTCCTCTGCAATTTTTTGGAAGAGTTTGAGAAGGATGGGTATTAGCTCTTCTCTAAATGTTTGAAAGAATTCAACTGTGAAGCCATCTGGTCCTCGACTTTTGTTCATTGAAAGATTTTTAATCACACTTTGGATTTCATTACTTGTGATTGGTCTGTTCATATTTTCTATTTCTTCCTGGTTCAGTCTTGGAAGATTATACCTCTCTAAGAATTTGTCCATTTCTTCCAGGTTATCCATTTTATTGGCATAGAGTTGCTTGTAGTAGTCTCTTAGGATGCTTTGTATTTCTGCGGTGTCTGTTGTAACTTCTACTTTTTCATTTTGAATTTTATTGATTTGAGTCTTCTCCATGTTTTTCTTGATGTGTTTGGCTAATTGTTTATCAATTTTTTTTAATCTTCTCAAAGAACCAGCTTTTAGTTTTATTGATCTTTACTATTGTTTTCTTTGTTTCTATTTCATTTATTTCTCATCTTATTTTTATGATTTCTTTCCTTTTGCTAACTTTGGATTTTGTTTATTCTTCTTTCTCCAGTTCCTTTAGGTGTAAAGTTAGATTGTTTATTTGAGATTTTTCTTGTTTCTTGAGGTAGGCTTGTATAGCTATAATCTTCCCTCTTAGAACAGCTTTTGCTGCGTGCCAAAGGTTTTGGATCATAGTGTTTTCATTGTCATTTGTCTCTAGGTATATTTTGATTTCCTCTTTGATTTTTTCAATGCTCTCTTGCTTATTTAGTAATGTATTGTTTAGCCGCCATATGTTTGTGGTTTTTACATTTTTTTCCCGGTAATTCATTTCTAATCTCATAGCGCTGTGTTCAGAAAAGATGCTTGACATGATTTCAATTTTCTTAAGTTTACTGAGGCTTGATTTGTCACCCAAGATGTGATCTATCATGGAGAATGTTCTGTGCACACTTGAGAAGGTAGTGTAATCTGCTGTTTTTGGATGCAACGTCCGATAAATATCAATTAAATCTATCTGGTCTATTGTGTCATTTAAAGTTTCTGTTTCCTTGTTTATTTTCATTTCGGATGATCTGTCCATTGGTGTAAGTGAGGCATTAAAGTCCCCCACTATTATTGTGGTACTGTCGATTTCCTCTTTTATAGCTGTTAGCAGTTGCCTTATTTATTGAAGTGCTGCTATGTTGGGTGCATATATATTTATAATTGCTATATTTTCTTCTTGGACTGATCCCTTGATCATTAGGTAGTGTCCTTCCTTTTCTCTGGTAACATTCTTTATTTTAAAGTCCATTTTATCTGATAAGAGTATTGCTACTCCAGCTTTCTTTTGATTTCCATTTGCATGGAATATCTTTTTCCATTCCTCATTTTCAGTCTGTATATGTCCCTACGTCTGATGTGGGTCTCTTGTAGATAGCATATATATGTGTCTTGTTTTTGTATCCATTCATTAAACCTGTGTTTTCTGGTTGGAGCAATTAATCCATTCACGTTTAATGTAATTATTGAATATGTATGTCCCTATGACCATTTTGTTAATTGTTTTGGGTTTGTTTTTGTAGGTCCTTTCTTCTAGTGTAGCTTTCGTTTCAGTTATTGTATTGTTCATCTTTGTTTGTTCTTTAATTCTTCTATGTCTTTGTTAAACATTTCTTGCATCTTCTCCATCTTTGCCTCCATTGTTTTTCTGAGGTCCTGGATCATCTTCACTATCATTATTCTGAATTCTTTTTCTGGAAGGTTGCCTATCTCCACTTCATTTAGTTGTTTTTCTGGGGTTTTATCTTGTTCCTTCATCTGGTACATAGCCCTCTGCCTTTTCATCTTGTCTATCTTTCTGTGAATGTGGTTTTTGTTCCACAGGCTGCAGGAGTGTAGTTCTTCTTGCTTCTGCTGTCTGCCCTCTGGTGGATGAGGCTATCTAAGAGGCTTGTGTAAGTTTCCTGATGGGAGGGACTGATGGTGGGTATTGCTGACTGTTGCTCTGTTGGGCAGAGCTCAGTAAAACTTTAATCTGCTTGACTGTTGATGGGTGGGGCTGGGTTCCCTCCCTCTTGGTTGTTTGGACTGAGACAACCCAACACTGGAGGCTACCTAAGCTCTTTGGTGGGGCTAATGGCAGACTCTGGGAGGACTCATGCCAAGGAGTACTTCCCAGAACTTCTGCTGCCAATGTCCTTTTCCCCATGGTGAAACAGATCCACCCCATGCCTGTGCTGGAGACCCTCCAACAATAACAGGTAGGTCTGGTTCAGTCTCCCCTGGACTCACTGCTCCTTCCCCTGGGTCCCGATGCACACACTACTTTGTGTGTGCCCTCCAAGAGTGGAGTCTTTGTTTCCCCCAGTCCTGTCAAAGTCCTACAATGAAGTCCCACTAGGCTTCAACGTCTGATTCTCTAGGAATTCCTCCTCCCATTGCCAGACCCCCATATTGGGAAGCCTGATGTGGGGCTCAGAACCTTCACTTTAGTGGGTGGACTTCTGTGGTATAAGTGTTCTCCAGTCTGTGAGTCACCCTCTCAGCAGTTATGGGATTTAATTTTACTGTGATTTCACCCCACCTACCATCTCATTGTGGCTTCTGCTTTATCTTTGGATGTGAGGTATCTTTTTTGGTGAGTTTCAGTGTCTTCCTGTTGATGATTGTCCAGCAGCTAGCTGTGATTCTGGTGTTCTCACAAGAGGAAGTGAGAGCATGTCCTTGTACTCCACCATCTTGGTTCCTCCAGATTTATTGCCCATGGATTTTTAAGTGTTTCTTTCTCCACCTTTTCAGGAGATCCATTCTTATTTCTTTCCATTGTCAGTGGGTCTATTTAATGAAGTCCCTATCATTTCAATTAGTTCTTTCTAATCTTTTGTAGCTTTGAAAACACACCAATCATGCTAGTTTTAACAGAGTTTAAGGTTAAATTTAACAAACATGAGTGAAATCCTGCTTATTTTATTTTATTTGGAGAGGGTGTGTGTATGGAAAAGGGAAAAAAGTCTCCTATGACACAAAGTATATGGGTTTCAGTTTATGAATTTTATGACATCTCTTTTTGCTATGCAGGCCTATTTTGCTTCCTTCCTGGTTCTGTCAGCTGTGTTTGGATAGCAGAGGTCGCCAGATATTTGTGTTCTGGATTAGCAAGGTGTGACTACTTGTTTATGACACCTAAAATTTCTTCGAACATAAATATTGCCAGCTTAAAATTTATACATATATATTTATATAATATATAAGATATATATATATAACTGCATATATAATTAAATATCCAAAAACATTATTGTTTCATTAAGAAAAAATATATGTAAAACTGCTTTATTGCTCTTCAGCAGGTTATTTTCCATTTCCTATAATGCTTTTTTTAAAAAAAAATATTTTTATTTATTTATTTAGGCTGTGCTGTGTCTTAGTTGTGTCAATCCGGGATCTTCGTTGTGGCATGTGGGATCTTTTAGTTGCAGCATGCGGGCTCTTAGTTGTAGCATGTGGACTTCTTAGTTGCGGTATGCATGCAAGATCTAATTCTCCCACCAGGGATAGAACCTGGGCCTTCTGCATTGGGAAGCCGGCATCTTACCCATTGGACCACGAGGGAAGTCCCCTCTTATAATGTTTTTAATAAAGCATCTGCTCACTCTGGGCCTTGCTCCCTTCCTCTTTAACAGTACTTCGTAGTAATTCCCTTATGTATTTGATGTCTTATTTGAGATACATTAATACTTTATTTGAAGTTGGTCTATTGTTATCATGAGTAATGAATATTATCCAAAATATTTGGAGATGCACAGAAAACAGAATGGCTTACCAACTCTCTTGAAGTTATCATAATTCTCCAGAAAACTCCAATTTATACCTACTTCTAGAGGACAGGATATATGCAGTCACCTTTATCCAGTATTTATGGGGCCAGGCAAAGAGCCCACCCCATCCCTATATTTCCTGTTCACAAAAATACTGTAATGCAGGAGTTCCAAAAATGGCAAGCATGAGTCTATAGCTGTAAATGATTGATAATAATTAGGTTCTAGTAGTACTTCTGCTCTTTCTTAACTGTGTGACATTGAGCAAGACATTTTACCACACTGAAACTGTTTCTTCATCTTCAATATGGTGTTAATAATCATTTTTCCTTCTGCTTTGCAAGACTCTTGCAAAGATTCAATAAGAAATATAAACAAAAATTATTTTTAAACTATAATGATTATTTAAACATAAGGCCACAGAGAGAGGTAGTATTAAGAAAGGAATCAGGGAAGGGAGATAAAGTGTTCCTCTTAACCCATAAAAACACAGAGAATATTATTAAAGATTTTAAGCAACCTATCAGTGACATAGAAAATGTGAAAGTTAGAAGTATTGCCCAGGGTCAAGGCAATATTGGCTGAGGACTGGAAAGTAACAGAAGGAACCATTTACCTTGTCCCCAACCATGAGTTAATTAGGTCCAGCCTTTTGGAGGAGAGAGTTCTGATTAGAGTTATGGATCTCTGAAAAAATTAAATATCAGAGACTGGCCATAGCCTTAGGGAAGCAATGACAATACAATAGGGCATAGTATCTCCTATGAATAAATTCTGTAGATGGAAGACAAGGTGTCCAGAACTTTGGGAAGAAATTGATTTGAAACAAATCTAGAGGGGTCTACAGTTGTAAAGGGGAGAGCTGAGGGCAGGAATAGTTTACCTAGCAACATTTTTTGGACATGAATACATTTGTTGGGGGCATTTAAATATTCAAAGTACTTCTTTCATTCAATGCAGTTCTACAATCCCTAGTCTGGTTAAACATATTGGATAATCAAATCTGCGTAAATATGAAATATGCAAAAACTCAAAGTCTCCTTAAAAAAACATTGAACATACACACTTCTGCCTTTGCTCACACTGTTTCCTTGCCATGTATGCCTTTGCTTCTCCTCTCTGTCAAGTTCTACCAATTATTTAAGATGCAGCTTAAATCCTACCTTACTGTAAAACTACATCTCTGTTTCTTTCCCTGAAATGAAGGCATTTGACAACAGCTACATCAAGGAATGGTATTGGGGTGGGTGTAAAAAAGGTTTAAACTTTCTCTTTCCAACAGGTTCTACTCCTCTATTCTATAACATTGACAAATAGCATTTTCTGAATCCTGCAAGTGCAGAATCAATTTGATTCTCCTAAGAAACTCCCCTTCACTCTCTGATTCTTTCCACCTGGATTGCCACTCTTGAACTCTAGTTATACAGAGGCAAATTCTAAGGGTCCTTTCTAACTTAGATTCTATGCCAAGTATGCTAAATACAGTAGGTATGGTCCAGCCAGTTGGTGCTTCAGGGGCACAATGGAAAGAGACATCACTGAGTGTGACAAAAATAGGGATACATTCCTGAATCAGGTGGGATCTAAAGTAAAGGATGATGGGATTTTACTAGGCTGAATAGTAGAGACTGTCTTCTGGGAAGAGGGGTCAGGAGGCAGAGAGTTGGAAAATACTGAGAGGAAGTGAAAAAATAATAATTTAGCTGGAGAGGAGAAATGGATAGAGATGGGCTGGGTAAAGAAGTCTGGGGCTAGACTAGATGACAGGCCAAGAACTCTGGGGTTTTCTGCCATTGGCAGTGGATGCCAAAGGAGATATGCTGAAGTAGGGAACTAAGAGGTGATACTAAATACAATTTGAGGCCTATATGCAATTATAAGCTACCAATAACCAACAAAAAGGGTTAAATTTTCCTTGTATACCCACTCACATCCTTGTCCTAGACTATATATAGTCCTTTTGTAGCCTTCTCCTCCCTCCCATAGCTGTTCTTCCATTAACATAGTTTCACAAATGTTGGGCCCAAGTTTGTGATCAAGGCAGTAAATTATCATTGGCCTCCAGGTGGGACAAACCCACAGAAGTACAACGAAAATTTAATTGGGATGTCGCCACTGACCAAAGAAGAATGGCCCAAAGGAGAGAGAGTGACTCAATAATGGCAAGCTAGAACTGGAGCTGAAGTGGAAGCAAGAGCAAGAACAGGTTCCTGTCTATAGGAAACACAAAAAGGTGGTTCTATAAACAACTTGGATACAATACATACAAGTCTGACTTTATCAACACTTTATTGAATTCATTGGAATAAAATAAAGAAATGATAATATAAAAGAAAGAAAGGAAATGTAATTAATCTTGTGAGATATATTTATTCAGCACCCATTCCTTCACACCTCCACTTCCCTGATGAGGAAAGAAGGTATAAATTATCCTTTGTTAACAGCAACAACCACACGATGAAAGCTGAAAGTAATCAACCTTTCAAAAACATTTTTTAACATCTTTATTGCAGTATAACTGTTTTACAATGGTGTGTTAGTTTCTGCTTTACAACAGAGTGAATCAGTTATACATATACATATGTTCCCATATTTCTTCCCTCTTGCATCTCCCTCCCTCCAACACTCTCTATCCCACCCCTCTAGGTGGTCTCAAAGCATGGAGCTGATCTCCCTGTGCTATGCAGCTGCTTCCCACTAGCTATCTGTTTTACATTTGGTAGTGTATATATGTCCATGCCACTATATCACTTCGTCACAGCTTACCCTTCCCCCTCCCCATATCCTCAAGTCCATGCTCTAGTAGGTCTGTGTTTTATTCCCATTCTACCCCTAGTGTCTTCATGACTTTTTTTTTCTTAGATTCCATATATACGTGTTAGCATACGGTATTTGTTTTTCTGCCATATCTTCTTTATCCATTCATCTGTTGATGGACACTTAGGTTGCTTCCATGTCCTGGCTATTGTAAATAGAGCTGCAATGAACATTTTGGTACATGACTCTTTTTGAATTATGGTTTTCTCAGGGTATATGCCCAGTAGTGGGATTGCTGGGTCATATGGTAGTTCTATTTGTAGTTTTTAAAGGAACCTTCATAATGTTCTCCACAGTGGCTGTATCAACTTACATTCCCACCAACAGTGTAAGAGTGTGCCCTTTTCTCCACACCCTCTCCATCATTTATTGTTTCTAGATTTTTTGATGATGGCCA
>NC_041234.1:54636559-54639390 GCF_002837175.3 Physeter macrocephalus
GCCTCCTTTGTCAAAGATAAGGTGACCATATGTGTGTGGGTTTATCTCTGCGCTTTCTATCTTGTTCCATTGATCTATATTTCTGTTTTTGTGCCAGTACCATACTGTCTTGATTACTGTAGCTTTGTAGTATAGTCTGAAGTCAGGGAGCCTGATTCCTCCAGTTCCATTTTTCATTCGCAAGATTGCTTTGGCTATTCAGGGTCTTTTGTGTTTCCATACAAATTGTGAAATTTTTTGTTCTACCTTTGTAGAAATTGCCAGTGGTAATTTGATAGGGATTGCATTGAATCTGTAGATTGCTTTAAGTAGAAGAGTCATTTTCACAATGTTGATTCTTCCAAACCAAGAACATGGTATATATCTCCATCTATTTGTATCATCTTTAATTTCTTTCATCAGTGTCTTAAAATTTTCTGCATACAGGTTTTTTTGTCTCCATAGGTAGGTTTATTCCTAGATATTTTTTTCTTTTTGTTGCAATGGTAAATGAGAGTGTTTTCTTAATTTCACTCTGAGATTTTTCATCATTAGTGTATAAGAATGCCAGAGATTTCTGTGCATTAATTTTGTATCCTGCTACTTTACCAAATTCATTGATTAGCTCTAGTAGTTTTCTGGTAGCATCCTTAGGATTCTCTATGTATAATATCATGTCATCTGCAAATAGTGACAGCTTTACTTCTTCTTTTCCTATTTGGATTCCTTTTATTTCTTTTTCTTCTCTGATTGCTGTGGCTAGTACTTCCAAAACTATGTTGAATAAGAGTGGTGAGAGTGGGCAACCTTGTCTTGTTCCTGATCTTAGTGGAAATGGTTTCAGTTTTTCACCATTGAGAACAATGCTGGCTGTGGGTTTGTCATATATGGCCTTTATTATGTTGAGGAAAGTTCCCTCTATGCCTACTTTCTGCAGGGTTTTTATCATAAATGGGTGTTGAATTTTGTCAAAAGCTTTCTCTGCATCTATTGAGATGATCATATGGTTTTTCTCCTTCGGTTTGTTGGTATGGTGTATCACGTTGATTGATTTGTGTATATTGAAGAATCCTTGCATTCCTGGAATAAACCCCACTTGATCATGGTGTATGATCCTTTTAATGTGCTGTTGGATTCTGTTTGCTAGTACTTAGTTGAGGATTTTTGCATCTGTATTCATCAGTGATATTAGCCTGTTGTTTTCTTTCTTTATGACGTCTTTTTCTGGTTTTGGTATTAGGGTTATTGTGGCCTCATAGAATGAGTTTGGGAGTGTTCCTCCCTCTGCTATTGTTTAGAAGAGTTTGAGAAGGATAGGTGTTAGCTCTTCTCTAAATGCAGTTTTGGTAGATAAAATATTTTAGCTTGGCAGGGTTTGTTTGTGTTTTTGTTTTTCCTTTCAGCACTTTGAATATACCATCCTACTCCTTTCTGGCCTGGTAGGTTTTACTGAGGAAATTGCTGATAGTCATATGGGCTGTCTTCATCTGTTTGAGCTGCTATAACAGAACACCGTAGATTGGGTAGATTATAAACTACAAAAATTTATTTCTCACAATTGGGAGGTTGGGAAGTCTAAGATAAAACCAGAAGAAATGAAGGATGTCCCAGGGTTTTTTTTAATAAGGGCTCTAATGCCATCTATGAGTGTTTTACACTCATGACTTAATCACCTCCCAAAGGAGCCACCTCCCAATACTATCAAATTGGGAATTAGAATTTCAACATATGAATTGTGAGGTGACACAAACATTTAATCTATAGCATGGGGGTTCCCTCATATCTGAGAGTTGCTTTTTTCTTACTGCTTTCAAAATTATTTTTCTTTGACTTTTGACAATTTGCATATAATGTGTATTGATGTGGATTTCATTAGTTTCATCATATTTGGACATTATTACATAACTATTTCCTTTTGGTGATTGATTTTATTTACTTTCTTATTTCTTTAAAAATTTTTTAAATTTTTTATTATTATTTTTAATTGAAGTATAGTTGATTTAAAATGTCATGTTAGTTTTAGGTATACAGAACAGCAATTCAGTTATACATACATATATATGCATACACACACATACATAGATACAGAGATATATAGATATAGATTCTTTTTCCTTATAGGTTATTACAAAATATTGAGTATAGTTTCCTATGCTATACAGAAGGTCTTTCTTGGTTATCTATTTTAGTATACAGTAATGTGTATGTGTCAATCCCAACCTCCTAATTTATCCCTCCCCCTCTTTCCCCTTTGGTAACCATAGGTTTGTTTTTTTGTTCTTCTTTCTCTAGTTGCTTTAGGTGCAAAGTTAGGTTGTTTATTTGAGATGTTTCCTGTTTCTTAAGGTAGGATTGTATTGCTATAAACTTCCCTCTTAGAACTGCTTTTGCTGCATCCCATAGGTTTTGGGTCATCGTGTCTCCATTGTCATTTGTTTCTAAGTATTTTTTGATTTCCTCTTTGATTTCTTCAGTGATCACTTCGTTATTAAGTAATGTATTGTTTAACCTCCAGGTGTTTGTACTTTTTACAGATCTTTTTCTGTAATTGATATGTAGTCTCATAGTGTTGTGGTCGGAAAAGATAGTTGATACGATTTCAATTTTCTTAAATTTATCAAGGCTAGATTTGTTACCCAAGATATTATATATCCTGGAGAATGTTCCATGAGCACTTGAGAAAAATGTGTATTCTGTTGCTTTTGAATGGAATGTCCTATAAATATCAATTAAGTCCATCTTGTGTAATGTATCATTTAAAGCTTGTGCTTCCTTATTTGTTTTCATTTTGGATGATATGTCCATTGGTGAAAGTGGGGTGTTAAAGTCCCCTACTATGATTGTGTTACTGT
>NC_041234.1:54639409-54641099 GCF_002837175.3 Physeter macrocephalus
TGGATCGGTCCCTTGATCATTATGTAGTGTCCTGCTTTGTCTCTTGTAATAGTCTTAATTTTAAAGTTTATTTTGTCTGATATGAGAATTGCTACTCCAGCTTTCTTCTGATTTCCATTTGCATGGAATATCTTTTTCCATCCCCTTACTTTCAGTCTGTATGTGTCCCTAGGTCTGAAGTGGGTCTCTTGTAGACAGCATATGTATGGGTCTTGTTTTTGTATCCATTCAGCCAATCTGTGTCTTTTGGTGGGAGCATTTAATCCATTTACATTTAAGGTAATTATCGATATGTATTTTCCTATTACCATTTACATTATTGTTTTGGGTTTGTCCTTGTAGGTCTTTTCCCTCTCTTGTGTTTCTTGCCTAGAGAACTTATCATTATTCTTAATTCTTTTTCAGGTAGACTGCCTATTTCCTCTTCATTTGTCAGGTCTAGTGGGTTGTTACCTTGCTTCTTCATTTGCTGTGTGTTTTTCTGTCGTTTCATTTTGCTTACTGTGTTTGGGGTCTCATTTTTGCAGGCTGCAGTTTCGTAGTTCACGTTGTTTTTGGTGTCTGTCCATAGTGTCTAAGGTATGTTCAGTGGGTTGAGTAGGTTTCCTGGTTGGGAGGACTAGTGCCCTTCTTCTGGTGAATGAGGCTGGATCTTGTCTTTCTGGTGGGCAGGTCCACGTCTGGCAGTGAGTTTTATCTGCCAGGTCACTTATCCGTTCTTCTGCCTCAGTTATTCTGCTATTGATCTCGTCTAGAGTATTTTTAATTTCATTTATTGTGTTGCTCATCATTGCTTTCTTCGCTTTATCTCTTCTAAGTCCTTGTTAAATGTTTCTTGCATTTTGTCTATTCTCTTTCCAAGATTTTGGATCATCTTTACTATCATTATTCTTAATTCTTTTTCAGGTAGACTGCCTATTTCCTCTTCATTTGTCAGGTCTAGTGGGTTGTTACCTTGCTTCTTCATTTGCTGTGTGTTTTTCTGTCGTTTCATTTTGCTTACTGTGTTTGGGGTCTCATTTTTGCAGGCTGCAGTTTCGTAGTTCACGTTGTTTTTGGTGTCTGTCCATAGTGTCTAAGGTATGTTCAGTGGGTTGAGTAGGTTTCCTGGTTGGGGGGACTAGTGCCCTTCTTCTGGTGAATGAGGCTGGATCTTGTCTTTCTGGTGGGCAGGTCCACGTCTGGCAGTGAGTTTTGGGATGTCTGTAGCCTTATTATGCTTTTAGGCAGCCTCTCTGTTAATGGATGGGGATGTAGTCCTGTCTTGTTAATTGTTGGGCATACCGTGTCCAGCACTGTAATTTGCTTGTCGTTGAGTGAAGCTGGGTGTTGTTGTTGAGATGGAGATCTCTGGGAGATTTTTGCTGTTCGATATTAAATGGAGCTTGGAGGTCTGTTGTGGACCAGTGTCCTGAAGTTGGTTCTCCCACCTCAGAGAGACAGCCCTGATGCCTGGCTAGAGCACCAAGAGCCTTTAATCCACACTGCTCTGAATAAAAGGGAGAAAAAATAGAAAGGAAAGAAAGAAAGGAAGGAAGGATGAAAGAAAGGAAAGAAGGAAGGAAGGAAGGAAAGAAGAAAGGAAGGAAGAAATGAAGGAAGGAAAGAAGAAAGGAAGGAAGAAATGAAGGAAGGAAGGAAGAAAGCAAGAAGGGAAGGAAGGAAGGAAGAAAGGAAGGAAGAAAGGAAG
>NC_041234.1:54641151-54703464 GCF_002837175.3 Physeter macrocephalus
AAAGGGAGGGTGGAAGTGAGGAAGAAAGGGAGGAAGGAAGGGAGGAAGAAAGGGAGGAAGAAAGAGAGGAAGAAAGGAAGGAAGACAGGAAGAAAGGAGGGAAGAAAGGAAGGAAGAAAGTGAGAAAGAAAGGAAGGAAGAAATAAAGAAGATAAAATAAAGTAGGATAAAATAAAGTTATTTAAATAAAAAATAATTATTAAGAAGAAAAATTTTATTTAAAAAAATGGTTTGGTCAGAACCCTAGGACAAATTGTGAAAGCAAAGCTATACAGACAAAAATCTCACAAAGCAGCACACACATACACACTCACAAACAGAGAAAAGGGGAAAATATTAATATATCTTGCTCCCAAAGTCCACCTCCTCAACTTGGGAAGATTCTCTGTCTATTTAGGTATTCCACAGATGCAGGGCACTTCAATCTGATTGTGGAGCTTTAATCCGCTGCCTCTGAGGCTGCTGGGAGAGACCTCCCCCTTCCTCTTTGTTTGCACAGCTCCTGGTGTTCAGCTTTGGACTTGGGCCCGCCTCTGTGCATAGGTCGTCCGAGGGCGTCCGAGAGCATCTGCTCTTTGCTCAGACACGACGGGGTTAAAGGAGCAGCTGATTCCGGGGCTCTGGCTCACTCAGGATGGGTTGAGGGATGGTCATGGATGCTGGGTGAGCCTGCAGCAGCAGAGGCTGTCGTGACTCTGCACTAGCCTGAGGTGCACCACGCATTCTCCCGGGGAAGCTGTCCCTGGATCCCGGGACCCCAGCAGTGGTGGGCTGCACAGGCTCCCAGGAGGGGAGGTGTGGGAAGTGACCTGTTCTCACACACAGGCCTCTTGGTGGTGACAGCAGCAACCCTAGCGTCCCACACCCGTCTCTGTTGTCCTTGCCAACAGCCACGGCTAGCGCCCATCTCTCTAAAACATTTTTTAATGTTTTAACATTTCATGAATAGCTTACAAACAAATTTTACAGAGCTACAAAAGTCAGAGTCTACTGTAATATGGTTACCTACTTAACCAAGAACCAACCAGCCTGTGACCCCATTTGTATTTAGCAATTCAACTTATCTGCCAAGATTCAGTGACTATAGTGGCAGATATTCATTATACATGTACATTTAATTATCATTTTATATACTTTAAATATATATAAGTATATTTGTTAATTATTCAAAACGTTTGGGAGAAAAAAGTATTCCTTTTCTGGCCCTTCGATCCTAACTGTTGTCATGGTAATTAAAGGGAGAATAATAAGTGCATAAACCTTGTAACACTTATTGATGTCAACTTTATAGAGACTAGGCTTTTGGGCATCTAACTAAAGTTAAAGATGAAGATAACAGGACTGGAAATCAGGGTATCTGGATCTCAATCCCCATTCTAACACTACTTGCTGTGGGATCACTTACTATAGGACTCTGGAAATATGTAATAACTGGTCCTGATCCATTAACATATATAATCTTGGTCATTTGCAATTAATCTCTGGGTTAGATGACTATTTCCATGGAAATCAGAACTTACTCTCATTTAAATCTCTGATTCTACTACCAGTAACCATGTCATCATGTCTTGGTTTGACTCAGTTTACACATTTGATATTTAATTAACATGCAGAATTTGACTCAGGACTCAGGGTGGCCAAACACAGAGAGCTAGCATGAGTCAGGTTTAAAAACAGGAATAAAAAAGAAAGAAAGAAAGAAAGAAAGAAGGAAAGAAAGAAAGAAAGAAAGAGAAAGAAAGATAAAAGAAAGAAAGAAAAGAAAGAGAGAGAGAGAGAAAGAAAGAGAGAAAGAAAAGAAAGAGAGAGAAAGAAAAAGAAAGGAAGGAAGGAAGGAAGGAAGAAAAAAGAATGAAAGAAAGAAAGAGAGAAAGAAGAGAAAGATAAAAGAAAGAAAGTTAAAGAAAGAAAGAAAGAAAGAAAAAGAAAGAAAGAAAGAGAAAGAAAGAGAGAAAGAAAGAAAAAGGAAGGAAGGAAGGAAAGAAGGAAGAAAAAAGAAAGAAAGAAAGAAAGAAAGAAAGAAAGAAAGAAAGAAAGAAAGAAAGAAAGAAAGAAAGAAAGAAAGAAAGAAAGAAAGAAAGAAAGAAAGAAAGAAAGAAAGAAAGAAAGAAAGAAAGAAAGAAAGAAAGAAAGAAAGAAAGAAAGAAAGAAAGAAAGAAAGAAAGAAAGAAAGAAAGAAAGAAAGAAAGAAAGAAAGAAAGAAAGAAAGAAAGAAAGAAAGAAAGAAAGAAAGAAAGAAAGAAAGAAAGAAAGAAAGAAAGAAAGAAAGAAAGAAAGAAAAAAAGAAAGAAAGAAAGAAAGAAAGAAAGAAAGAAAGAAAGAAAGAAAGAAAGAAAGAAAGAAAGAAAGAAAGAAAGAAATCACTTGGGAAGAAGATAAATAATAAAGTTGTAGAAAGCAACCAATTCACAAGTGCTCCCTAACCTTGAGCCCAAACTAACCTTGAGCCAGTGAGAACTCAGATTATTTTCAGTCCTTCAGGCCTGGGTTCTGTCCTGTTTCTGTTTTCTCTCTGACCCTGAGTCTGTTACTGATTAACATGTACTGGTGGCTGGATTTACTGATAATTATGAAAGAAATTGTTGCTGTTGTAGAGGAAAGAGCACTGGCTTGGCAGTTAGGACACCCAAGTTCTAGTCTTCACTCTGCTGCTCATTTGCTGTAACCTCACATAAATTATTAGCCCTTTCTGGCACTCAATTTCTTCTTCTGCCAAATGAGAGGGTTGGACTTTATGATATTTGAGGTCCTTTCTAGTTCTGCCATTCAGTGACTCTAAGAAGGAATATCAGACTTTCTGAGAAAAGTCCAGGGACACTGATATAAGTGTGTGGGGCATGGGGGAAGAGTAAGGCACAAAGTGTCTGGGGTAGATAAGTGAAGGATACAGTAGGTTACAATTTCAAAGAAGCAAAGATTAAAAGATGGTATGCTTTATGGCTGCTGATACTACATCCAAGCTCCTTTATTTATCCTTCACCTATTTGGACACATATGGACAATGCAAAGCAGTACCATAGTCAGGGGACAGCTAGTAAGATGTGAACAGGCACCAGACACAAGTCCAGTTAAAATGGGAAGTAGGAAATACCTATCCTCTTCCTTTGCTCTTTCCAGAAAGTTCTATTAAAATTGGCTTCAGAACATTAATGCAAAATGCTGGTTGCAAAACAATGTGCACATTACAATTTCATTATTGTTTGAATAAGTAAGGGAAAGAAAACACGCCAGAGTCATAATAGTGGTTATCTCAGAGCAAAAATAATTTTCTTTTCTGTGCTTTTATGCATTTTCTAAATTGTTTTACTATAACCTTCTTAATGGACTCCTCACTACACTCTTAATCCCTAGAACCCATTCTTCATTGAGACCTCAGAATGTCTTTTTCTAAAAATATGAATCAGGTCACGTAAAACTGTTGCTTAGAAGCCACCAGTGGATTCCTATCATATGTGTAACACAAACCAAGCTCTTCACTATAGTCAAAAGACTCTTCATGATTTGGCTCTTGACTTCTTCTAGGAACTAATTTCCTATCACTTTCTCTTCCTGGCCTATACTATTTCAGCTCTTCTTTGAACTCTTGAAGCTGACTCCCACCTAAAGGCCCTTGGCTGTAATGCTCTTCTAGCAAATGTTCACACACTTAATTTATTTTTATTCTCATTCTCAGTTTCAAAGTGACTCAAGCACAGAGGCCTCCCTTGACCCCCACGTTTAAATTAATCTCCCTTGTTACACTCCTTCACAGCACACTGTACTCCTCCTATATCAATATTTGCATAATTTCTAATTATAATTGAATATAAGTATATTTTATTCCTCTATCCCCCACTAATCTGTAAGCTCTTTGAGGGTAGGGCCCATGTCTCTCTTGCTCACTACTGTATCTCTAGTGTCTAGCACTATACATGGAACATATTAGGTGCTCAATAACTTTTGTTGAATGAATGACTCAATCAATCGATGTGTATTATTATATTTGTAAGTAAAAAGAAAAGTGGAGGGCAAATGTGTGGTAAAGATTTAATTTCTACAGTACATGCTTGGTGGTTTGTGTCCCCAGTATAAAGGACAAGACCATTTCTGACAAGGAACTGGATCCAGAGGTACACAAATTGTTAAAGAGGTTCCTACAAGGATTTTCTCAGTGGCCTTAACCCAAACATCAGTGCCCATAATGGCTCTATAAAAAAATTAATAAACAGAAACCTCAAATAAATTTGGGAGACCACAGGGTAAACTCTCATACTCTGAGATGACAGCAGAGCCAAACAGGAAGAAGACTCCTTTTCTGGCAAGGACTGAGCCAATGAAAAGCCATAGATTTTTTGTTTATTATAGCCCTCCCAACTTCCTTTTCTTCTCTATAAAAGCATTCTGTTTCTTTTGTTGTGCAGATATTTGCAAGAGGCTCGCCATGTTTGCAGACCCCAAACTGCAATCACCTGCTTATCCTGAATAAACCCATCTTTGCTGGAGAAATAACTGGCAGTCTACTTGTTTCAGGTCAACAGCTCTAAGGTAAAGGGTGTCACAGGATCAAGTTACTGGCTATAGTACCCTATGGGAAAATGGTGGCTTGCATGTTTTGGGGTGAGTAACCCAAGGCCATTCCCTTTTTTTTTCATATACAAAAAGGAAAAAGGAATCTGATGATTGGGATGCCCAAGGGCAAGTGTGTCCTTCAAATTCTCCTTTAAGACCTTGAAGGTTACATCATCCAATTCTCCCCATAAAATTGGGTCGGGTTGTTTATTGTGGAGTAAAATATGTAGATGTTCAGCCATAAAAGAGAAATTTGGAATACAATTTTGGCATTCATCAACTAGCCCAAGAAAACCTAGCAGTTGGTGCTTAGTTTTGAATTTTTGGAAACTTAGGACATGATGAAGTCTATCTGGATCTAGGTGTTACCTTTGTTCTGATACCAGATACCCTAAATATCAAACCTAGGTTTGGATAAACTGTGATTTTTTTTTTGGCAAACTTATGTCCCTTTAAGCCTATAAGCTATAGCAAGTGGACTCTGTCTTTCTGTGAGAAGGCTTGAGAAGAAGAGCAAAGAAGCAAATCATTCACATATTGCAACAAAGTAAAACCTCTGGAGAACTTTATGTCATCCATATCAGCCTTCAGGATTTGCAAGAAATAAGAAGCACCCTCAGTATAACGCTGAGACATTACTCTCCTGGTGAATTGTTTTTCTTCCCGAGTGAAGGCAAAATGGTATTGGCTAGCTTTATCAACTGAAATACTAAATAATGCATGGCACATATCAATTACAGTAAAGAATTTGCTTCTGGTTGGAATGGATATTAATAACCTCTGAGGTTAGGAATGACAGAGTGTCGATGGATAACAATGTTATGTATTGCTTAGAGGTCCTGAGCAAACCTCCACACTCAGTCCTTAGGTTTTCTCACAGTACGATGGGAATGCTACAGGGGCTAGCTAGTAAAAGGGATAATGAGGCCTTGAGACTTGTAATCTTCTATTATGGGCCTTATGTCTTGAAGGACTTCCTTACTTATAGGATATTAATTAATTCTGGGAAAAGGTTTTAAGGGATCTATCTGAATTTTGATGGGAGTTGTGCTGTGAATTTTGCCAACATCAGTTGGAGATTTTGCCCATAAGGAAAATGGTAGCTGATTCAATAGGGACAAATGATCAGTGTTTCCAGAATCTGCTCTAGTACCAACAGAGCTGGAACAAATAAAATATGCCAAAGGGTTATTTAATTCACATAGTTGGTTACTTGGATGACTACTGTACAATTTTAGAAATATTACTCTCTTTTGGGAGAAAGAAATTCCGGCATGATAATTCTCTAAGAAGTCTCAGCCTAATAAACGGACAGAGGTGGAGGAACTAAGGAGAAAATGGTGTTTATCTCTCAAAGGGCCTAAACAAAAGAGAATGAGTTCAGAGACAGGAAATTCTTGATGTTTAGTACAGATCCCCACTATTTAAACTGTCTTAGTATTCCAAGGCAGGGGCTGTTTTATAACAGTGTGGTGAAGTCCTGAGAGTGTGGCTCCAGTATCAGTTAGGACTAGACAAAATTCATCTCCAATCTGGACAAAAATATTTCTCCAAGCTGATTAAGAGGAAAGATTGAGAAGAGCTGCTATAGTTCCTCAAAGCCCCATATTGAGAATTGGGAGGATGTTGGAAAGGCTGGTTAGAGGGCTAAAGATGCCTAAAGCCCCTCAATTTGTAACAATTTCTATTCCAGTGTCCTGGCTACTTGCAATAATAGTAAAAACTAGGAGGGTTTTGTTTTTGTTTAGGAGCCTTCATTTGCTGAAATTGAAGATTAAGAATTTTGGTGGTCTTCCTTTGAGGTGACTCATCCCGATTGGGAGAGAGATGATTTGTCAGGTTAACCAAATGTGGAGTGGACATAGTTTCCCATTCCATCCTGGTCCTTTTTACTAGAAGGGAAAGGTCCCAGTTCAGCCAATTAATAAATATCAAGTTAAAAACTACCCAGGTGGAATCAACATCTGAAGGATGACCAGAATTTTCTTTAAAAACAATCTGAAGTTGATTGTAATATTTATGAACAGGTTTATAATATTTCTGTGTGCAAGCTTGAATTTTGTTCCAATCCGCAAGCTTTGGAAAAGTCCTAGTAATCACTGAATGAAATCACCTAGTTATTGTCTGAGCCTAATTTTATAATAAGTTAGTGAGCTTGTCTCCCAGTTACAATTCTAGAGACCTTTCAGGATTTTCCCCATTAGTTGTTTTCACCTATACTGGGCTTGGCCTTCACTGACAAGTATATGAACTAGATGATATAAGTCAGAGAAACCAGGTTGATAAGTTTAAATTATTATAGTAAATTTCTCAGCAAATATGTGAAGATTCTTTAGTTACTTTGGGAAAATATTTGACTATGGCTCACACCAGCTTCAGTCCAGGGAGTATAAGAAATTAGGATTTTAGCCTCTGGATCCTCAGAAGGTCTACTTTACAGGGACAGAATTTGACAAGTTGAGAGGAAAAGTGGGGAGAATTTCAAAGAAAAGGGCAAGTTAGATGAGAGAATTAGTATGGGGGAATTGAGGGTATAGTGGAAGCCTAGGTGGCACAGAAGAGAAGGAGGAAGATGGTGCCAGAGGCAGAGTCTGGTCACAAGGATCTGAGGGAGAGAGAAAAGATGGTTCTGGAGATAGTGCCTGAGACAAAGAAGCCAAAAAAGAAGAGCCTGAGGCTTTAAGGAGCCATTTAATCTTTCTTTATCATTTGTTTGCCTCAGTTAATCTTAAAATCTGTTTTGCAGAGAGGCAATTTTAGACTCCTGATAACATTGGGAAACCTCAAAATACAAAGCAAAATAAGAGTTCCACTCAGTTCTGGAAAGTTTTGAGCTATTTTAGTACAAATAAATTTTAAGAAAATTAAGCTTGGGGATTTCAAAAATTTTCCACAATGGCCATTTATATCCTAAATTGACTTTGGTCAGGTTGGTCCATTTAGATAGAAATGCGCATGAAGTACGACTGTGGTTTTTAAACATAAAATTGTCCAGAGTTCTTGTAGGCGGGCACCCTCAAAATACTTAGATAACTGGGATCCCATTTCCTGGAAGTTTTTTTTCTATAGTGAAAAACATTTTCAAACAGCTTAAATAGCTTACAGCACAAACAGCTCAATTAAAACAGCTTGCAAACTAAGCCCAGCCAGTCCTAAAATGACAGCTTGCTCCTGGAGAAGCCAGAGCATAGTCTTTTTTTTTTTTTTTTTTTTTTTAGCCAGTCTCCAGAGAGCAGCCCTTCCAAAGAAGTAGGCTGAAGTCTGAAAATCCCAGCATCATTTTGGAGAAAGAAAGCCTGTTCCTAAAAGAATGGGTCAAAGGCTAGCCAGCTTTAAGAGAAGCAGCCCCTATTCCAAAGGAAATGTGCCAAAGGCTAGCCAGTTTCAGTGAAATAATCTGATCTCAAAATCAGACCATTGTGCAAAATGAGTATTCACATATACAACAAGGCTTTAACCAGAAGTACAAAACCTTTCAAAAGATTCTGAATAAAGCCTGGAGAGATTCAAATGTAAAGAGAATGTGAGCTCCAATACAAGAGAAACACATACCTTCAAATTCTAGGGTGGGCAAGAAAAACAGCGAGTGACAATGGGCTCAATTTTGAGTACCACACCTGTTTGCTCACCAGTGCTGGAGCCATTGGGAGTCTTCTCTGGTCCCTGTATGGACCACCAAAACATTGACCTGAAACAAATAGACTGCCAGATATTTCCCCAATAAAGATACATTTATTTCGATCAACAGAAAATTGCAATTTGGAACCTGCAACCATGGTGAACCATTTTCAAGTCCTCCAAATGGCAAGGGAAGGACAACACTTTTATGGAGAGGAAGAGGTAGTTGGGATGGCTATAGTAAACAAAGAGTACATGGCTTTTCATTGGCTGAGTCCTTGCTAGGAAAGAAGTGGAGTCTGTTCTTGTTTGGATCTTCTATCATCATCAGGGCATGAGAGCCACCCCCCTTTCTGGATTCCCACCTGTCTAATTGAGGTTTCTATTTATGAATTTTTTACACAATTAAATTAATCATTCTAATATGTACAATTCAAAGGCATTTACTATATCCACAATATTGTGCAACCATCAACTCTATTTAGTTCCAAAATATTTTTATTACACAAAAGGAAAACCCATACCCATTAAGCAGCCACTCTCCATTACTCCCACTCCCGAGCCCTGGCAAACACTTAATCTACTTTCTGTCTCTGTGGATATACCTATTCTGGATATGTCATATAATTGGAATAATACAATATGTGACTTTTTGTGTCTTGCTTCATTCACTTGCCATAATGTTTTGGAAGTTCATCTATGTTGTACTACTTTATTGCTTTTTATGGCCAAATAATATTCTATTGTATGAATGTACCACAATTTGTTTATCCATTTATCAGTCAGTGAAATTCAGGTTGTTTCCAGCTTTTGGCTATTGTGAATATGCTGCTATGGACACTCATAACTTGTGTGTACTTTTTGTTTGAACACATATTTTCTATTGTTCTGGGTATATAATGAGTGGAATTTGGAATTTTATGTTACACTTTTTGAGGAACAGCCAAACTATTTTCCAGAGCAGCTGCACCATTTTACATTCCCACCATCAATCTATGAGGGTTTCAATTTCTCCACATCCTCTTCAACACTTGTTATTTTCTTTTTTTAAAATATAGTTATCCTAGCAGTTATTAAGTAACTTACTGTGATTTTTATTTGCATTTCCTTGAAAGCTAATAATGTTGAGCATCATTTCATGTGTTTATTGGCCATTCATGCATCTTTTTTAGAGAGATGTTTATTCAGATCCTTTGATATTTTTAATTGGGTTATTTGTCTATTTATTATTGAGTGTAAGAGCTCTTCATTTTAGAGGAAAGTTCTTTATCAGATATGATTTGAAAATACTTTACCCCACTTTGTGTGTTATTTTTCACTCTCTTGAGAGTGTCCTTTGATGCACAAAATATTTTAATTTTGATGATGCTCAATTTATGTATTTTTCTTTTCTTTCATGAGCTCTTGGTGTCATATACAAGAATACATTGCTAAATCCAAGGTCATGAAGGTTTACCCTAAGTTTTCTTCTAAGAGTTTTAACTGTTACATCTAAGACTTTGATTCATTTTGAGGTACATTTTGTATATGGTGTAAAGTAGAAGTTTAACTTTTTTCTTTTACATGTGGAGAGCACATTTCCCAGCCACATATGTTGAAGAGACTATTTTCTCCTATTGAATGAGAAAATCAATTGACCATAGAGACAGAGTTTTACTTCTGAACTCTCAATTCCAGGCCATTGATATATGTGTCTATTCTTATGCCAATACCACACATTTAAAAAAATATATTAGAGTATAGTTGATTTAAAATGTTGTGTTAGTTTCAGGTGCACAACAAAGTGAATCAGTTATACATTTACACATATCCACTCTTTTTTTTTCTTATATTCTTTTCCCATACAGGCCATTACAGAGTATTGAGTAGAGTCCCCTGTGCTATACAGCAGCTTCTTATCAATGCTGTGTTAGTTTCAGGTGTACAGCAAAGTGAATCAGTTATACATATAACCACTCTTTTTTTTTAGATTCTTTTCCCATATAGGCCATTACAGAGTATTGAGTAGAGTTCCCTGTGCTATACAGCAGCTTCTTATTAGTTATCAATTTTATATACAATAGTGTGTATATGTCAATATACCACACTGTTTTGTTGACTATAGATTTGTACTAAGTTTGGAAATTGGGAAGCATGAGTCTGCTGAATTTGTTCTTCAAGATTATTTTGACTATTCTGTGTCACTTATAATTCCATATGACTTTTAGGATCAGATTTTTCATTTCTACAAAAAAGGACATTGGGATTTTGATAAGGATTGTATTGAATCTATAGATTGCTTTGGGGCATAGTGCCATCTTAAAAATATCAAGTCTTCCAATTAATGATCATCTGATGCCTTTCCATTTATTTATGTTTTCTTTATTTTCTTCCAGCATTGTTTTCTAGTTTTCACTGTAGAAGCCTTGTACCTCCTTGTTTAAACATATTTCTAAGTATTTTTTAAAATAATTGTCTTGTAAATAAAATTTTCTTAATTCCATTTTCAGTTTATTCATTGCCATTGTGTAGAAATGCAACTGATATTCACATATTGATCTTGTATCCTGCAACTTTGGTCACTTTGTTGATTAAACATAATTAGTTTTCTTGTGGATTTTTTAAAGACTTCCTATATATAAGGTCCTGTCATCTGAGAATAGAGATAATTTTACTTCTTCCTTTCCAATTTGGATGTCTTTATTTTTCTTCCCTAATTTCTCTGACTAGAACTTTATGTACAATGTTGAACAGAGGTGGTAACAGCCAGCATCCTTAGACTTGTTTCTGATCTTGGAGGGATAGTGCTCAGTATTTTACCATTGAATTATAAATGTTAGCTGTAGGTTTTTCATAAATGCTCTTTCTCGTGCTTAGGAAGTTCCCTTCTAGTCTTAATTTGCCTAGTGCTTTATCATGAAATCATGTTGGATTTTATCAAATGCTTTTTCTGCATCACTTGTGATCATGATTTTTAAAACTTGTTCTTTGTTTTATTAATGTGGTTTATTACCTTTGCTGACTTTCTTATGTCAAATAAGCCTTGCACTTTGGGGATAAATTCCACCGGATATGATGTATAACCCACTTCATACGCTGAAGGATTTGGTTTGTTAGAATTTTGTTGATTTTTACATTTGTATTCACAGGGATGTTGGATTATAGCTGTCTTTTCTTGTGATTTCTTTATCTGGCTTTTGTATCAGCATAATACACCATAAAACAATTGTGTTAGAAAGTGTTCATTCCATTTCTATTTTTTGGAATAGGTTAATTAGTGCTAATTCTTTTTTTTTTTTTTTTTTTTTTTTTTTTGTGGTACACGGGCCTCTCAGTGTTGTGGCCTCTCCCGTTGTGGAGCACAGGCTCCGGATGCACAGGCTCAGCAGCCATGGCTCACAGGCCCAGCCACTCCACGGCATGTGGTATCTTCCTGGACCAGGGCACAAACCCGTGTCCCCTGCATCGGCAGGCGGACTCTCAACCACTGCGCCACCAGGGAAGCCCAGTGTTAATTCTTTTAAAAAAAATGTTTGGTAGAATTCATCAGTGAAATCATCTGGTCCTGAGTTTTTTGTTTGTTTGTTTGTTTTGTTTTGTTTTTGTTTGTTGTTAATTGTTTTGTTTAGTTTTGTGTTTTAGTAGGATATGTTGATTACTGAGTCCATATCTTTACATTTTTTTAGGTCTGTTTATATTTTCTCTTTCATCGTGAATCTGTTTGGATAGTTTGTGTGTTTCTAGGAATTTGTTTCATCTGCATTATCTAATTGGCATAGAATTGTTCATAGTATTCTCTTATAATCCTTTTTATTTCTGTAAGATCTCTTATTAATGTTCCCACTTTCGTTTCTGATTTTAGTTATGTGAACCTTCTCTTTTTTATCTTTGTCAATCTAAAGTTTTGTATGTATATATAAAGTAATTACTTTTTACATTTCTTTTATTGAATGAGTAAATAATCATTTTTAAAGTAATTGCAACTAGGAAGAACTTACTATTCCATTTGGTATTTTCTTTTCAATATGTCTTATCTCTGTTTTGTTTCATAATTCCTTCATTACTTCCTCCTTTGTGATTTTTTTCCTACTTTCCCATTTTGATTGCCTTCTCATTTTTTCCCATATATTTTGTGTTATCCTTAGTAGTTACTCTGGGGATTACATTTAACATCTTAACTTTATTTATTTATTTATTTATTTTTATTGAATTATAGTTGATTTACAATGCTGTCTTAGTTTCTGGTATAGTACAAAGTGATTCAGCTATATATATATATTTTTTTTTCATATTCTTTTCCTTTTCTGTTTATTACAGCATATTTAATATAGTTCCCTGTGCTATACAGCAAGATGTTGCTTATCTATTTTATATGTAATAGTTTGTATCTGCTAATCTCATATTGCTAATTTATCCCTCTCTCACCCCCTTTCTCATTTGGTAACCATAAGTTTGTTTTCTGTATCTGAGAGACTGTTTCTGTTTTGTAAATAAGTTCATTTGTGTCATATTTTAGATTACACGTATAAGTGATATCATATGATATTTGTCTTTCTCTTTATGATTTACTTCAGTTAGTATGACAATCTCTAGGTCCATACATGTTGCTGCAAATGACATTATTTCATTTTTTTTTTATGGCTTAGTATTCCATTGTGTGTGTGTGTGTGTGTATATATATATATATATATATAAATATATATATACCACATATTCTTTATCCATTCATTTGTTGATGGACATTTAGGTGGTTTCCATGTCTTGGCTATTGAGAATAGTGCTGCTATGAACATAGGGGTGCATGTATCTCTTTGAATTATGGTTTTGTCTGGGTATATGCCCAGGAGTGGGATTGCTGGATCATATGGTAATTCCATTTCTTTTTTTCTGAGGAACCTCCACACTGTTTTCCATGGTGGCTGCACCACCTTACACTCCCACCAACAGTGTAGGAGGGTTCACTTTTCTCTACATCCTCTCCAGCATTTATTGTTTCTTGACTTTTTAATGATGGTCATTCTTTTTTTTTTTTTTTTCGGTATGTGGGCCTCTCACTGTTGTGGCCTTTCCCATTGCGGAGCACAGGCTCCGGACGCGCAAGCTCAGTGACCATGGCTCACGGGCCCAGCCACTCCGCGGCATGTGGGATCTTCCCAGACCGGAGCATGAACCCGTGTCCCCTGCTTCGGCAGGCGGGTTCTCAACCACTGCGCCACCAGGGAAGCCCAATGATGGTCATTCTTAACAACATGAGGTGGTACCTCATTGTAGTTTTGATTTGCATTTCTCTACTAATTAGTGATATTGAGCATCTTTTCACGTGCCTATTGGCCATCTGTATGTTTTCTTTGGAAAGATGTCTATTTAGGTCTTCTGCCCATTTTTTGATTGGGTTGTTTGTATTTTTTTTCTTATTGAGTTGTCTGAGCTGTTTCTATATTTTGGAATTTAAGCCCTTGTCAGTTGCATCACTCGTAAATATTTTCTCCCAATCTGTAGGTTGTATTTTTATTTTGTTTATGATTTCCTTTTGTGTGCATAAGTTTTTAAGTTTGATTAGGTCCCATTTGTTTATTTTTGCTTTTATTTCTATTGCCTTGGGAGACTGACCTAAGAAAACATTGGTACAATTTATGTCAGAGAATGTTTTGCCTATGTTCTTTTCTAGGATTTTTATGGCATCGTGTCATATTTAACTCTAAGACATTTTGAGTTTATTTTTGTGTATGGTGTAAGGGTGTATTCTAACTTCATTTATTTACATGTGGCTGTCTGGCTTTCCCAACACCACTTGCTGAAGAGACTGTCTTTTCTCCATTGTATATTCTTGCCTCCTTTGTCGAAGGTTAATTGATCATAGGTGTGTGGGTTTATTTCTGGGCTCTCTATTCTGTTCTGTTGATCCATACGTCTGGTTTTTGGGCTAATATCACACTGTTTTGATTACTGTAGCTCTGTAGTATTCTCTGAAGTCTGAGAGCATTATGCTTCCAGCTTTGTTCTTTTTCCTCAGTATTGCTTTTGCAATTCTGGGTATTTTAATGTTCCATATAAATTTTAGGATTATTTTTTCTAGTTCTGTGAAAAATATCATGGGTAATTTGATAGGGATCATAGTAAATCTGTAGACTGTTTTGAGTAGTATGACCATTTTAACAATATTGATTCTTCTGATCCAAGAGCATGGGATATCTTTCCATTGCTTTGACTTATCTTCAATTTCCTTTATCAATAACATCTTAAACTTAAAACATTATAGTTTGAATGAATATCAACTTAGTTTTAATATTATACAGTAACTCTACTACTTTATATTTCAATTTCCTCATTCTTTATGTTGTTTTTGTTACAGATTCAATTTTTATACACTGTCCATTAGCATAAATTAATAATTGTTTTGCTATGCATTTGTGTCTTCGATCATACAGGAAAAAAGAGAAGAGTCTAAATCCAATAATACAATAATATTGGTTTTTATATTTACCTATGTAGTTACCTTTAGCCTTGTTCTTTATTTCTTGCCATGACTTCCAATTACTATACAGTGTTCTTTCATTTCAGCCTTAAAAACTCCCTTTAGAATTTCTTATAGAATTTCTTGTAGGACAAGGCTACTAATGACAACTCAGTTATCTGGGAATTTACTCATTAATTTCTTCTTCATTTCTGAAGGAGAGTTTTGCCAGATATAAAATTCTTGGTTGGCATATTCATTTTTTTCTATTGGCATTTAAGATATGTCATCCCACAGCCTTCTCTCTTCCATAGTTCCTGAAGGAAATTGGTTGTTAATCTTATTGAGAACTTCTTTTAAGTACTATGCCACTTCACTCTTGTCACTTTCAAGATTATTTGTCTTTCAACAATTTGACTGTAGTATGTTAGTGTGACTCTCTTTATGTTTATTCATCTTGGTATTTTTGATCTTCTAGGATGTATAGATTCATGTATTTCAGCAAACTTGGGAAGTTTTTTGTCCATTAGTCTTCAGATATTCTTTCTTCCTCTTTATCTCTCTTCTCTCCCTCTGGGATTCCATTATGTGTATGTTGGTACATGTGATGATGTCCTAAAGGTCTCTTGGGGTCTTTTCATTTTTGTTTTTCATTATTTTATCTTTCTGTTCCTTCAGATTGGATAATCTCAATTAACTTATTTTTTAAGTTCATTGATTCTTTCTTCTGTCTAGTCAAATGATTGACCATTTCCAGTGAATTTTTTTTCATTTTAGCAGTTATATTTTTCAGCTGGAAAAATTCTATTTGGTTCTTGTTTATAGTTTCTATCTTTTTATTGATATTCTCTATTTGGTAATACATTTTTCTTCTGGTTCTTTAGTTCCTTAACCATGGTTTTCTTTAGCTGTTTGAGTATGTTAAGGTAGTTGATAGTAGTTTTTGTCTATTAAGTAGAATGCTTGTGCTTCCTCAGAGACAGTTTCTGTTCATTCATTTTATTCCCTGTGAATGGGCCTGACTTTTTATGTTTTACAACTGTTTGTTGAAAACTGTACATTTTTAATGTTATAATGTGGCAACTCTTGGAAATCAGCTTCTGGAAATAGGATTTCCCCCTTCTTCAGGATTTAATTTTGAGGCTTGCTGTAGTTTGTTGTTGTTTGTTTGTTTAGTATCTTTTATAAATCATTTTTGTAAAGTCTGTGCTGTTTTTCAGTGTGGCCACTAAAATCTGTGTTCTGTTCTATTAATTTAATGGTGAAGTATTGTATTTACAGTGATTTCTTAAATAGTGTCTACTGAGTAGATGGGCATGCTCTGAGCCTTGAGGTCAACCTGAAATGAAAGCTTAAGGTCTTCTCAGGTCTTTTCTGAGTGTGCATCTTGTTGAGTCCTGCATGTGGCTTTTTGCTTCCAGTGTATACACAGCAGCTGTTGCTTGACTTAGTTTCACAAACCGTCTCATTCCAGCTTCTCCTTGAGCCCTTAGATAGTCTATTGTATGTTTTAACCCATAATCTTTTGTCTCTGGTATCTGAAGGTCTGTAGTCTCCCAGAAGCTTTTCCAACCAGTGCCCTCTGCTTTCTAACAATTTCCCCACATGACATCTGAGTTACATGGCTTATCCCTGCATGAGATTCAAGTTATGAAAAACAGATACCAGTCTTTCAAGCAGTTCATAGACTGGTTAAAATTTGAAGATAGGTCTACTCTTTTGCTTCTGGTTCCTAGAAGTAGATCAAGAACTGGGCTTCCACCTCCTACAGTTCAAAGTCATATCACACCTCACCAACGATAAGGTGAGGGAGTAGGACAAGAGTGAGTAAAATCATCATGACATTTCCTACAGTTTTGAAATTGGTTTTTCCTTTATTGGGTATTTGCTTGATTGCTATAGACCTATAGACTGTTTCCAGAGCTCCTATAAAGTTATTTTAGCCTGTCTCTGGTTGTATTTTGAAGTTTCCATACAAATTCATGCATATTTATTATGGAAATTAGAATACACTGCACTTAGTAGCTTAAAATATGTTTGTCTCATTTAATATATGAATTATCCCTCAATGTTATTCACTGAATCCAGGTCTTCTGACAAAATACCACTATATTGCAGCTGCTTGAACAAGGCAGGCCCTTGAGGAAGATCATTGCCCCAATAATAATTTTTTGTAAAGTGTGCTTCACAGAAAACTACTATGTTACTTGATATTCCACAGCTTTTAAAAAAAAGAATCTTTAGTCAAATATATTTAGGAAACATTGAGGGCATTTGATATTCTATTTGACCTCCATCTCCACCATTTTCCTGACTTTCTATGTCTTCATCTGTATCCCTGAAAGTTAACTCCTGAGGATTTCATAACCTGGGAGTCCCTTGTCTTTTGGCCAATGAAGGATATCTATAGGATATCAGAGGATTGGTGGAGATAATTGAAGCCTTCACCTATGAAATGACATTTGAGCTGAGTGTTGAAGAAGGTTTAGGAGTTGGCTCTTCATAGAGAAATAAGACACTATTAACTCCCCTGACCCCTATAGCCCTAGAGGTAAAAAATAGCTTGTTGTTTGATTTGGGTGCTTCATCATCCCTTGTTTGTTCCATTAGCCCTTACCAGGACTCTGTAAGACATTGTTTGATTAAAGTATCTTTATGTGAACCACTTGAGGTGAACTCTGTTTCCTTCTAAGATCCTTACTGAGTTAAACAAAATTTGGTAGATTTCTTTACTACAGAAGTTTGCAAAGGCTTTAATATGCTATTTGCTTTGTTAATCTTCCAATGGAGGTTGTTATCTCATGGCATTTTCCAAAAGTATTTGTCTACAGGGCCCTTTTAGGAAAACAATAATAGCTACTTTTTATTCATTTATTTATGTGGACTAGTTTTCAGACTAGTATTCAGAGAAACTAGCTTTTGGAAATGCTGCTTAATATTAATAAAACTACCATTTGTCAAGAGTTATAATTAAGACACTTCACTAAGTATTTTTCATGCTTATGTCAGAAAATCCTCATCAAAACCCTATAATGTGGATTATATTATATTATTATTATTTCATTTTTTATTGAAGTATAGTTGATTTACAATGTTGTGTTAGTTTCAGGTGTACAGCAAAGTGAGTGGGTATATTCTTATTCAGATTCTTTCCCATTATAGATTATTAAAAGATATTGAATATAGTTCCCTGTGCTATACAGTAGGTCCTTGTTGTTTATCTATTTAATATACAGTAGTGTATATTTGTAAATCCAAACTCCTAATTTATACCTCCCTCCCCCCCTTTCACCTTTGGTAATCATAAATTTATTTCTATGTCTGTGAGTCTACTTCTGTTTTTTAAATAATTTGTATCATTTTTTTAGATTCCACATATAAGTGATATCATATGATATTTATCTTTCTCTGTCTCACTTACTTCAATTAGTATGTTAATCTCTAGATCCATCCATGTTGCAAATGGCATTATTTCATTCTTTTTTATGGCTGAGAAATATTACACTGAGAATAGGAATCCTTTTATCCTTTTATCTGTCGATGGACACTTAGGTTGCTTCCATGTCTTGGCTATTGTAAATAGTGCTGCTATGAACATTGGGGTATATGTATCTTTTTGAATTAAAGTTTTCATCTTTTTCACATATATATTCAGGAGTTGGATTGCTGGATCATATGGCAACTCTGTTTTTAGGTTTTTTAAGGAAACTTCATACTGTTTTCCATAGTGGCTGCACCAAGTTACATTCCCACCAACAGTGTAGGAGGTTCCTTTTTCTCCACACCTGTTCCAGCATATATTATTTGTAGACTTTTTGATGATGGCCATTCTGACTGGTGTGAGGTGGTACTTCACTGTAATCTCTGACAAGGGATTAATTTCCAAAATATACAAATAGCCCTAACAGCTCAGTTTCAAAATAACAAACAATGCAAGCAAAAAAAGGGCAGAAGACCTAAATAGGCATTTATCCAAAGAAGACATGCAGATGGTCAATGGGCACATGAAAAGATGCTCAGCCTTGCTAATTACTAGAGTAATGGAAATCAAAGCTATTTCCAATTTTTAAGTGAAGAAATGAAGTTTTAGGAAATTAAAGGCTACACAACTTATTAATGGTGAAGATAAGAATCAATTCCAAATGTTTTTGATTCTAAAGTCCCTGTCCTCAAATCTCTAAGGCTCTGCTTGAGGTGAGTTAAGACTGTTGCAGCTATGACTAATTGGTCTGAAAGGTAAGTATCCAACACATTCGAGGGCTTGAAAATGTAGATTTCCAGTAATCAAATGGACAGTTTAGTCAATGTGATCCAACTGTTTCTCTAAATAAATTGCTACCTAGTGCTTAGTAAATAATTCCGAGTGAATGTTGATGCCTCAAGTGAAGATTTTTATAATCCCAAAAAACTGATGTATCTCTCTAGACCCCAAATTTACTACCCGGGAATGTATCGTTCCATTCAGTACTTTTAAAAATCTCATTAAATTAAAGATCCTTTTTCCTTAGCTATTTGGATCTTGAGAACAGGGACCACATCTTATTCTTCAACTTGTATTCCTGATGTACAGCATAACGGTCACATGGTAAGACTCAAAAAATGTTACCTATTATTTCTGTTATAAAACATGGTTTCTACAAATTTCAATGATGGAATAAATTTCCATGAGCTTCATCTTATTCTTAGTGTCGTATCCTCCATACCCATCTTCTTATCTTATATTTAATCCCCTCTTTATTATTTAGTCTCACTTAAAATTCATCTTACCCTTAGAACTTTAAAGATACCTTTAAACCTTTAAAGATAATACTATCTGGTTGGAAAATCTTAACTGTTTTAGTCATGGTTCAGGTCATGAGAAAAGAGTGAAATTACCATTCGAACATCTCAGAGACTATGAATTGAGCAGAAGGATTTCAGATACAAATTATCATATTCTAAATACATGTATGTGTGTCCATGTGTGTGTGGTATGTATTCAGTATTTGTGCTTGTGCACATTATTCTTTTGCAGAATGATCAAATGTATAGCTAGCTGAATGTTGAGTCTAGATGGGTAAGTGAACAATTTTATTGAGCAAATTTAATTTTTAGTGAACAACTTTTTAATGAGCAACTTTATTCTTATCCAGACCACTTGGGTCCACTTCTTTGGCTGCAAAGATATATGAATGTAAAAATGAGTTTGGCTACATTAAAAAAAAATAAATGGTAATTAATTTCTATCAAACCACCTGGACTACTTTTGTCTACTTAATTCTATGTAAACCTAATATTCATATAAAATTTTAAGAATCAATCTATCCTTCCAATAAGGGTTTAATATCCAGAATATATAAACATCTCATACAACTCAAAATCAAAAAAATAAACAATCTGATTTAAAAATGGGAAGACCTAAATAGACATTTTTCCAAAGAAAACATACAGATGACAAACAGGCACAAGAAAAATGCTCTACTTCATTAATCATCAGAGAAATGTAAATTAAAACCATATCACCTCATACCTGTCAGAATAGTTATCATCAAAAAGATCACAAATAACAAATATTGGCAAGGATATGGAGAAAAGGGAACCCTAGCACTCTGTTGATAGGAGTGTAAATTGGTGCAGCCACTTTGGAAAATAGTATGAAGTTTTCTCAAAATCTAAAAATAGAGCTATCATATGACCCAGCAAGTCCACTCCTGGGTATTTATCCAAAAAAATTCTAATTCAAAATGATACATGTACCCCCATGTGCATAGCAGCATTATTTACAATTACCAAATATGGAAGTAACCTGTGTTTATCAAAAGATGAATGAAAAATGAAAATGTTGTATATATATCCAAAGGAATACTGTCATAAAAAATAATTAAATTGTGCCATTTGCAAAAACATGGATGGAACTGGAGAATATTATGCTAAGTGAAATAAGTCAGACAAAGACAAATACTGTATGATATCACTTATATCTAGAATTGGCAAAATAAAACAACTTAGAGAATATAACAAAACAGAAACAAGCTCACAGATATAGAAAGCAAACTAATGGTTACCAGTGGGGAGAGGGAAGTGGGGAGGGGTAAGATAGTGGTAGGAGATTAAGAGGTATGAACTACTGTGTATAAAATAAATGAGCTACAAGGATATGGAGTACAGCACAGGAAATATAGCCAATATTTTATAATAACTATAAATGGAATATAACCTTTAAAATGTGTGAATCACTGCGTTGCACACCTGAAGCTTATATAATAATGTACATCAACTTTACCTCAGTAAAAAAATCAATCTTCCTGATTCTTTTGAGCTTACATTCTTATTTCTATGGATGATAAAATATTTTTGTGTGTCTGTTTACCACACTTCATATCATCTTTTTTAAAATTTTTGCCACACCTGGTTACCATGAGTTATCATTTAGTTCATTTTTTCTACATTGACTCATGCCTTATTTCTTAATAAAACTTAATTTTTTAAACTTTATATTACTACCATAGATGGAAAATAAGTATCATTTACCACAAATAGAAGGTATTATTACAAATAAATACGTGGGGCTTCCCTGGTGGTGCAGTTGTTGAGAGTCTGCCTGCCGATGTAGGGGACACGGGTTCGTGCCCTGGTCCGGGAAGATCCCACATGCCGCGGAGCGGCTGGGGCCGTGGGCCATGGCCTCTGAGCCTGCAAGTCCGGAGCCTGTGCTCCGCAACGGGAGAGGTCACAGCAGTGAGAGGCCCGGGTACCGCAAAAAAATAAATACATAAATACATAAATTAATTAATTAATATGGTAAAGTCAAAACATTGAAATGAAAATTTACTTCCAGACACTGTTGCCTGCTCAAAGCTCTGAGCTTAAGACCTGTTCTCTCTATGATAAAAGGAGAAATTATCAAGTCTTCCAGAGACACCAAAGACTAATACTAGAAATTTTATCTTTGATATAATCAGAAGTATTGAAAGAAAACTGAGGAGGAAATACTTTCCTAACTCTGTGATTCAGTACACTTAATACTGAGTTTTGTCACACCTGACTACTTCACATTTTAGTAAACACTCTTATAATTTATTCTGTAATGTGTGTCTAGCTCCAGAGTAGCATCCCTATATCTTATGGGACAGTGCCAACTGAGAGGATCTGTAGGGAATTTCTTTTGTTCCCTGGACCAAAGAATGCTACAGTGGGGGTGAGGAACACTCTCTTCTGTTGCTACCAAGAAATCATTGACAGGGTTACACAAACCCCTTCTTGCCTAGGATTGCAGTATTAGGCTCAGTATGTTTTCTGTTGCAAGGAACTTAGGGCCTAAGACAATAAGCACCATTATACATAACTAACGAAATGTAATGGAAATAAGCACTATTGATAGCACCAGTTTGCAAGGAGACTTAATCTTGTTAAATCAAGGCCTAACTTGTCAATTTTTCTGTGGCAAATTTTATCTGCAAAAACAAACCCCAATTTTTATAAATAATTATCTCTGTACAGACCTAACCAAACATAATCCTAAGAGTTGTTTCAGCACTTTCGTCTTCAAATCTTTGAAAAGCATCAGCTCTAAAATACTTCAAAATCAGTGCATCACCATAAATGCTCTTCTTGATGAATTACAAAAATAAAAATGACAATAACTTTAGTTTATCAATTGCCTAATACATACCAGAGAATTTTCATACATCATTTCATTTACTTCATGTAACAACCTTATTTGAAATGTTGAAGAAAATTGAATATGCAATAATATTCTATTTGTGTGATTCAATGTTATAATAACAATAAAGTGGTCGGTATTATTACCATCTCACTTTTACTTATGGGAAGAGTGAGGTTCCATGTCTATGCTCTTCCCACTATAAAATATTTGCTTCCTGTGTTTTGGAATCAGGCACACCTGGATCCAAATTTCAGCTTCACCACTTTCTGCTGGGATATCTTGGGAAATTAAGTTCTCTGAATTAAATTTCCTCCTTTGTAAAATACTCTTAACAAAGGTTATTGTGGATTTAGTTGAAAATGTGTTCCTGTACAATAGTAAGTATGCAATCAATATTAGTGGCTTTCATATTGCTTCTGCTATTCCTAGGTGATTTTTCAGTGCAGTTAAAACAGCTCAAATTCCATTCACATGATTTTGAGAAGCATATTGGACTGACTTATAATATCTGGATGCCTATAGCACTTAAAGCTAGAGTTCTGTAGCAGAACATTTATTGTAGTGCCTCTGAAATGTTTCTAGCTGTGAGTCATACCTCACCAACTAGCTTGAAAGCTCCTAGAAAACAAGAGTCTTGTCCTGTGCCTCTTTGAATTCTACCTGGAGATAGATGCAGAGTTGGGAATATAGCATAATAGTTGGGCAAAGTGTCTGTAAAGGGTGCTGCTACTATCTTTGTATGATCTTAAGCAAATCACTTAACATTTCTGAGCCTGACTTTTCATTTTATAAATGGGGAAGATAACATAGTATCTACCTCATAGATTGAATGACACAATGCATATAAAGTATTAAGCATAGTGACCAATACATAGTAAATGTTAAAAATGGAGCTATTATTAGTATTAGTATAAAGTTCAGTTATAAATAAAGATATGATTGATTAATCTAATCCAAACAATATACTATATTAATCATAGTCCTATGAAGGTTTTGATGCAGATTCCTTATTTCTCTGTATTCTGGCATTTTTATCAGTGAGATCATTACAGCTTTGTTAGGATGATAGATTAACTCTGAACAATAACAAGCAGAGAAATATTTTATTTTGCATTGCTTTAAACCTGTTAGCTTCAGGATGATTTGCATTCTCCATTTCTTATAATTAATTAAGTGGTACCATATGGAAGAAATTCTGAATAAAATATCTTACTTGTTTTAGGTTACAGACTCATTATGTGGCTGAGCAATGAACTTTGGTTGCTATTCATAAATCACTAGCAAAAACAGGATATAACATCACTTCCTTGGGTTTAAAATAAAAATCCCCTTCAAGAGTACAATCAAAGTGAATATGTAGACCAGCCACATAAAACTCATTAGTATTCAGCTGCTAATGAAGAAAAGTATAGGCTTGGGGATTTACCAGATAATAAATTTACCAAAGAGGCATGATATTATAAAGAGATAATACAGATTGCTCAAGCCTATTCTACTGGGCCAACCTGCCCTATTCAAAGTGAGAATTTGACCCTGCTTTTGATAGAGTGGGTAAAGTGAACAGGAGAGCAAAGAAAATCCCTGCCATACACACCAAACCTTAAAATGTGCAGGTTGGCATGCAGACCACTGGTATAAACACATGCCATGTATCTGGCACCTGTAACCTCCCAAAATGAGTCTCCTCCTTGCTTTTTACCTGTTACAAAGACCAAATTGCTTTGTTCAGCCATTTGGTTTCTCAATTAGCTCTAAATGATTTTCTTGTGGACTGTTTTGTTCTCTAGCAGCTTACTTACCATTTCATTAGGAAGGGCAGTATACCCAGAAAAAAATAGTGAACACTACAAACATTGAAAATGAGAATTAGATAATTCTGAGGCCTCAGAGGTTGATAATTTTTGGACCCAGTGAAAATTTTAAAGGACCTTTGAAGGATAAAGGACAGTTATTATTTGAATGGGCAGAAAGGCATATTTTTTCCCATTTCAGACAACTTTGGTATTTCTATTAAGATTAGTTGATCAATGCGCTGGTCATACACTAGCTGTTTTTTCTACCCATGTCTCTTCATTTACCTGTACTTACTCCATGAATCTAAAGAAATAAGCTTAATTGACAAATGAAAAAATGTTATCTTCTAAGCCACAAAAGTTTGTGAACTGAACTCAACTTATGTTGAAATATAACTCCAAATACACAAAACTGAACAAGGAAACCTTGACCACATTCTCCAAAGCAATGAATTTAACTTAATTATGCTTCAATCGTTGATATAGAACCCCTTGAAACATTCTCTATAGCACTAATCATCACCTGCATTTATATCAGTCTCTTTCTCAAGCACAGCCTGGCACTCCACTAAACATTCTTCAACTTTGGCAGACAGCTTAAATTCAGAAAAAATATCTTCTTCTTTGATTTTAAAATTAACAATAGATTGAGCACTCAGAGAGACCTGATTGCAATTTGAGAAGCTGCAACACTTCAAACTCTGTTTCCCAGACGTTAAAGCCTGCAATTAGAGAACTCTGAGCAATCAACCAAATGAGCTCTCTAAGAGAGGACATGAGAGTTCAGAACAGAATATGAAACCTAGTAAGTGCTTTAAATATCAATTTCAAAACCTTGAAATCTCAAGGTTTCAAGTGTAGTATCTCAAAGGGAAATTTTATATATGCGTAATAAAGAGAAACCAAGTAAATTCCATGGTAATGGACTTTTTGTAAATTTCTGAAAATTGAGTTTAAGAAATCCAAGAAAAATTATCCTAATAGTTACAGTTACTCTGACAAGAATTCCATTTCCCTCAATGTACCATTATGAGACTGGAAGAAAATTTTAAGAAAATAAAGTCAGGGTCTTTTCTCTGAGCTCCATCTCCCTTCTAAAAAAATTTAAAATAAAAAGCAAACAACACAAAAATAAGCATTTATATTAATTTTAGTTTTGCCTCAGTGTATAACACCTGACATTTGAGGCACATTACCTTCTCAGTCACAACAAACCTGATTTCAGAAGCTGACACCTATATCTTTGCTCTGGCCAGTGTTACAGAAAACCATTAAAAAATACTGTTTCTTCCCCCTCCCCCAATTTTTAGCTTTTTATCGCTTCTTCCTTCTTCCCATTAAGCTACTCTTGCCCTCCTATTCTGATTTCAGTTCCAACCTATTCCCTAAGATGCTAATGGCTAAGAACAGCTTGCCCATCAAAGAAGACTGACATTTCAACACACTCAAATCTCTACTTAACATCTATTATGTGTAAAGTCTCTTGAGTCATTTGAATGGGGATGAAGGTTTTAAACAAAGACACAGACGTGTGCATGTGTGTGCTTATGCATGCAGGCACACACACATACACACAAAGTCTTTCTTGGAAATATTCAAGATCTTAAGTCAAGTTGAAGAGATACTTGTTGTAAGGCCTTTTGGGTGAATCTGACCACACACCTTAGTAGTTATAAAAGATATCTATATTGAGAAGACTGAAAATCCAATATTTGTCTTTCTGAGAAACAAGGTTTTCCTCATCTTTCATAGTGAGGATGTGTTGAGATCCCAAAATAAGCCCTTTGTCTGTACTGATAAATTAGCTGGATTCTCCAGTGAAAGGACTGCTCTCTCCATCATCTCAATTAGTAAAGATTTGAAGGGGGCAGAATTATCTGTACTATCTTACATACACAATAGGGATCAAGACAATCCCTTTAAAATATTTTTAACAACAATAGCAATAATTCATTTTATTACCATTGACAAACATGTTGAAAGCATTTACTATATGCAGGATACAGTACTGAATTCTTTTTGAATTGAATTCACATTATTAACTAAGGTGAACACCCATAACTATAAAGTGAGTAGAACAGGTATTATTTACATTTGACAGATGAGAAAAAAATGGCAGAAGAATCATATAACTTTTTTTCAATTCCAGAAGTTAAATAAGCAGCACATCTGAAATTATTATATAGCTCAATGGATTAGATCTTTATATACTATCTTTAAAAAACTTGTAATTAGAATTAATTGTATGTCTCTTCTATTGTTTCTGCAGTTGCTCAATAGGCAAGACCTCAAAACCACATACTTTGGTTTAAAGGGATGCTTGTTGTACAGCAGAAAGAAGAAGGTGATGATCCAGAGGTATATGTGAGGTTTTCATCTTCCAAAGAGTATAAATCCTGAAGTTGAAAGGAACGGTCTATGAGAACTTGCAAGAGTGAAAATAAAGGGCAGCTCACAGCTGGGGGAGAACTGCAGAGTTATGCATCAAGATTGGAATTTCACAGCTCTGGGACCAGATTTGCAGAGGCTGTGGCCCAAACTTGATGACTGTAGTGGAGCATGGGGAAAGTGCCTTGGGCTTTATGTGCTACTAGAGAAATCTACCCCCTCCCACGAGGTGGAAATCTCTTCCAGAACAAACCAACCCAGAGGACACAGCTGGAAAATAAAAACTCAAATATTTAGTAGATATCAGAAATTTTTAGAGTTGGAAGTGGGCTCAAAAATCATCTATTCTAACACTTATTTTTATAGAGGAAGAAACAGGCCTGGGTGGGTAACTAGGTTCCACACAGATTTAATGGAGAGCTGGGTCAAGAGCCCAGCTCAGCACTTTTTGTCTGTATTTCTTTCCATTTCACCCTATTTCAACAACATCTCTTGCCTTGTAGCAAGAAAACAGCAGTCTGAGCAGAGACACTTTGCAGTTAAAGGGAGACACCATTAGAAAAACTTCTGTCTGCTTTCAGCTTTATAGATTATTTTTAAAATATGCTTTCTACTCACCAGTTGCCTGGAGAGGCTGAAAAGTGAATGACATAGGTGTGCAGAGGGAATTTGGTCAAGGACAGAGTACAAATACCTAGGAGGAAGATAAGAGAGCTTCCATAACAAGGGAAACAGCAGTGCACAGCTGTGGGATAACAAAAGAGTTACAAATTATGTTTGGAATTTCACAGCTTTGTGGCCAAATTCACAAAAGCTGTATCCCATCCTGGGAACAGTGAGCAGAACATGGGAAACATGTACCCTGATGTGCCTGGAGCTCCAAGTAGGAGATAGCTAGAGGCTTGAAAGAAGGAAGCCTTCCAAAAAGCTAATACATATCTGCTTTTGCTGTATTTGATATTTTACCAGTCCAATAATTAAAAATGTGCATTTTTTTCTAAAATTTCCTGAAGGTAGGAAACATAATGTTGAAAGTATTAAAGTCAGCAAGCAAAAATCTTTCAAACTGCATCAGGGGAACCAGGATACACATATCTCTCAACATCCTTTTAGCACTTCAGTGAATCTTCTCTTCCAACACTCCACTCACACTCTATATCCTCATTTTGCCCTTTCACTAGTCAAAATTTGCTTCTTAAACCCTCCATTCACATCCGCCCTTCCCTAAAATCTCCAGAATCCCTAGGTAGTTCTCAGATCATAGCCACCAGTTCCTAAATTAGAATTTCCATTCCCTTGGAACAGCTGATCAAACTAATTTATAACATGATTTGGATCACTGGTCAACCCAACTATACCTAGAGCCCTCTGAGATGGTTTTCATCTTCAAAGAAAAAGCTGATTGACTGAAAAGAATGTTTATTTAGGTAAGGGGTTGGAAAATGTTTTCTCTAAGGGGTCAGATAGTAAATAATTTAGGCTTTGTAGGCCATATAACCTCTGTTGCAATTACTCAATTCTGACTTTGAGTTCAAAAGTAGGCATAGACATAAATATATTCATGAATGAGCTCATATATGAATAAGCATAGCTGTATTACAATAAAACTTTATTTATAAAAACAGGCTGGTAGTGTGTGGAGCTCAGCAGACTTTCTCCCCAGAGCAACAAACATTTAACTGGTGAAAATGATAGAAAACAACCATTTAAACTATATGAAAATTGATCTAAGCAGCACACAAGAAATGATGAAACATTTATCCAAGAAATTCTACTAAATCTAGTAAATCTCAGCAATGAGTCAGAATCTGTGGCATTTGAGCTATGAGCTTCCATTCTCTTCCCTCCCCAGCTCTGTGTTATAGAAGCTTTACTCTAAGCATGCTACAGTTTCACCAGAAAGGGGCAGGATATATGCTTATCTCATACTCTCCCCTAGGTCTATGTTGCTCAAGCACTATTCCCAGCAGACCTGGTTGAGAGGACTGGAGGTTCTTCTGACCACCCAACTTCTACTCATAGGGTTAAGAATTTTCCCAAACAATGACAGCGAATACGGGAGCCTGATTGACCCCATCCTAGTTTGCAGAGATTCCACTCTGGGAAAGACAAACTGAGAAAAATCAAGGGCTACCACACTCCTCCCCCCTCTCCAAAACCCACTGGTAAAGCAGAGATGTTGCTCCGAGGGAAACAGTATGTTGTTTCCACTCCTAGCTCCTGTGCAATGGCATAGAAGAACAAGGGAAGAGGCAAGCCACAAGGATAGCTCTACCTGAGGGGACTTTTTGGAAAAGAGAATGGAAAACTCCATATCTAAGGTCCTTATGAAAACAATGGAGATTTTAGTGGAGAGAAATTAAGAGGTAGCTGATAGCTCTGAAATAAGAAAAACAGCAGAAGTGTAGTAGAGATTCCTAGAGAAAGAGAAAGCCACGAAGAACCCTCTTGGGATCACAGTTGACCCTGAGGGTTGGTAAGGTTATGTGCATGTACTCTCATGACCAGTCAGAGTGGGACATGGGACGGACTTGAAAGCATTCCCCAAACTACATACAGATCAATCAGCAAAAAGTGGTAGTCTTCTTGGCTCAAGTGGTTTAAGCCCAACCTCTGACCAAACACTGGTGAAATAATAAACTATCCTGACCCCAGGTAGCTCCTAAGAATCTAGGCAAAAAAATAAGATCACATTCAATTCTACTGGTCTGGAATCCTGCACATACCCAAGGTTGTGTTACCAAAGAGGGGATTTCTCTCACGGGCAGCCACAGAGGAAACTTCTTAGCAACTCATCCCAGTCTGAAAATGAAGCAAAATCCAAATTCCCTGAACTATAGCAACAGTCTCCAAGCTACATACACATCCAATGGTAAAGGAGGAAAATGTAACTGGCTTAGTGAATTAAGCACAACCTTTGACCAATAAGTGACTTATGATGAACTAGGGGTGAAACAGAGAAGCCAGCCTAGAAGATTAAAAAACAAAACAAAACAAAACAAACATATAACCAAGAGAAAAATAATCTGAAAAGGACCAACAGAGACTGCACTATGCAGAAGAAATAGACTTCAAGAGAAGCAGCACAGCCAAGTAACTAAACAAATAAACAAATGTGCAAATAATGAGCAAAAACAACAAGCCCCAGCAATGGGGCTCAATATCCAGAGTTGCTACAATATATTATTTGTCCAGTTTTCAACAAAATTCAAAATATGTAGAGAAACAGGAAAATGTGTCATACTCACAGGGAAAAAAAAACAAGCTGATAGAAAGGACACTTAAGAAAGCCCAGAAGTTGGACTTAACAGACCAAGATATCAAAGCAGGTATTAGAAATATGCAAAAAGAATTAAAGGAAACCATATATAATGAATTAAAGAAAGGTATGAAAATGATATGTCATCAAACAATATCAAAAAGAGATACAGATGATAAAAATGAAAATTCTGGAGATGAAAAATATAATAAGCAAAGTGAAAAATCCAGTGGAGGGGCTCAAGAGTATATTTAGTTTTCAGATTAAAGAATCAGCAAACTTTGTGATAAGCTATAATGGAAAATAATCTAAAAAAAACAAAACTGAATCATTTAGCTGTACATTTAAAACTAATACAATGTTGTAAATCAACTATACTTCAATTAAAAAAAAAGAATCAGCAAAATTGAAAATAGATTAATAAAGATTATGCAATCTGAACAACCGAAAGAAAAATGAACAGAGTCTCAGAGAAAATGGTACATGATGAAGCAGACTCATATGTACATATGGAAATACCAGAAGGAGAGGAAAGGAAAAAAGGGACATAAAGAATTTTCAAAAGATATGGCTGAAAACGTCACCAATTTGGTGAAAAACACTAAACTTCACATCCAAGAAATTAAAAAAAAAACCTTAAAATCAGATTAACACAAATAAGTCCACAACCAGACACAATCAAAACATTGAAAGAAAAAGAGAAAGAGAAAATCACTACCAGGTGAAGTCAAGATGGTGGAGTAGGAGTATGTGGATTTCACATCTCCTCATAGGTGAGGCACCTGCTGGTTGCTGGAGCGGGTCCTTCAACACATAAAGGGACCGACGCCCGTGCAACCAGGTAGGAAGTTGGAGTGAGGAAGGGAGGGAAGAAGAGTGGAGATGGGACAGGACCAACGCCCCTGAGGGGGAGTTAGGGGAGAGGAGAGGATCCCATGCTCAGAGGAGTGCACTTGTGGCGGAGGGATAGGTGAGGATGGAGGGGGACCTTCAGGGGATCAGGGGATCAGAGGGGAATGTGGCCAGCATCTCCCGCACCGACTAGGGCTCTGGTGAGCCAGCTGGGGTCCTGGGCCAGGGACCCCAATCCTTGGGGCCCCCTCACACAGAGATGACAAGCGGGGATGGAGAGGTTCCCTCCAGAGTCTCTTCCACTTCAGGGGTCCCTGGGCAAGGGCCATCCCTGGGTGCCTCTGAAAAGCTCCAGGAACAGACGCTGGTGAGAGGGAACACATGCAGCAGTGAGGCTCACACAGCAAGTCCAGAGACCTACCTAGAGGTCTTGGAGGCCTATTGTGGAGGCAAGAGTAGGTCCCAGCTCATTCTGTGGGCAACAACACAGATACAGAAGGGACAGGGGAAATTTTTATTTATTCATTTATTTTTATTTTTATATTTTATTTTTTGTTTTATTTTACTTTTAATTTTTTCTATATATTATTGCTTTTTAAATGTTATTTCTTATTTTTTTCCTGTTGTGGTTCTGTTTTTCTGTTGTTGTTGTTGATTCATTTTTATTGTTATTTTCTCTAATATATATATATATATAAATCTTTATTGGAGTATAATTGCTTTAAAATGGTGTGTTAGTTTCTGCTTTATAACAAAGTGAATCAGTTATACATATACACGTGTTCCCATATCTCTTCGCTCTTGCGTCTCCCTCCCTCACACCTTCCCTATCCCACCCCTCTAGGTGGTCACAAAGAACCCAGCTGATCACCCTGTGCTATGCAGCTGCTTCCCACTAGCTATCTATTCTACCTTTGGTAGTGTATATATGTACATGCCACTCTCTCACTTCGTCACAGCCTATGCTTCCCCCTCCCCACATCCTCAAGTCCATTCTCTAATAGGTCCTCATCACCATTCCCGTCTTACCCCTAGGTTCTTCATGACCTTTTTTTTTTCCTTAGATTCCATATATATGTGTTAGCATATGGTATTTGTTTTGCTCTTTCTGACTTACTTTACTCTGTATGGCAGATTCTAGGTCCATCCACCTCACTACAAAAACCTCAATTTTGTTTCCTTTATGGCTGAGTAATATTCCATTGTATATATGTGCCCCATCTTCTTTATCCATTCATCTGATGATGGACACTTATGTTGCTTCCATCACCTGGCTATTGTAAATAGAGCTCCAATGAACATTTTGGTACATGACTCTTTTTGAATTATGGTTTTCTCAGGGTATATGCCCAGTAGTGGGATTGCTGGGTCGTATGGTAGTTCTATTTGTAGTTTTTTAAGGAACCTCTGTACAGTTCTCCATAGACGCTGTATCAATTTACATTCCCACCAACAGTGCAAGATGGTTCCCTTTACTTCAAAAACCTCTCTAGCATTTATTGCTTCTAGATTTTTTGATGATGGCCATTCTGAGTGCTGTGAGATGATATATCATTGTAGTTTTGATTTTCATTTCTCTAATGACTAATGATGTTGAACATTCTTTCACGTGTTTTTTGGCAATCTGTATATCTTCTTTGGAGAAATGTCTATTTAGGTCTTCTGCGCAGTTTTGGATTGGGTTGTTTGTTTTTTGGATATTGAGCTGCATGAGCTGCTTGTAAATTTTGGAGATTAATCCTTTGTCAGTTGCTTCATTTGCAAATATTTTCTCCCATTCTGAGGGTTGTCTTTTGGTCTTGTTTATGGTTTCCTTTGTTGTGCAAAAGCTTTTAAGTTTCATTAGGTCCCATTTGTTTATTTTTGTTTTTATTTCCATTTCTCTAGGAGATGGGTCAAAAAGCATCTTTCTGTGATTTATGTCATAGAGTGTTCTGCCTATGTTTTCCTCTAAGAGTTTGATAGTTTCTGGTCTTACATTAAGGTCATTAATCTATTTTGAGCTTATATTTGTGTATGGTGTTAAGGAGTGTTCTAATTGATACTTTTACATGTACCTGTCCAGTTCTCCCAGCACCACTTATTGAAGAGGCTGTCTTTTCTCCACTGTATATTCTTGCCTCCTTTATCAAAGATAAGGTGACCATATGTGTGTGGTCCTGTTCCATTGATCTATATTTCTGTTTTTGTGCCAGAACCATACAGTCTTGATTACTGCAGCTTTGTAGTATAGTCTGAAGTCAGGGAGCCTGATTCCTCCAGCTCCATTTTTCGTTCTCAAGATTGATTTGGCTATTCGGGGTCTTTTGTGTTTCCATACAAATTGTGAAATTTTTTGTTCTAGTTCTGTGAAAAGTGTCAGTGGTAGTTTGATAGGGATTGCATTGAATCCCTAGATTGCTTTGGGTAGTAGAGTCATTTTTACAATGTTGATTCTTCCAATCCAAGAACATGGTATATCTCTCAATCTATTTGTATCATCTTTAATTTCTTTCATCAGTGTCTTATAATTTTCTGCATACAGGTCTTTTGTCTCCTTAGGTAGGTTTATTCCTAGATATTTTATTCTTTTTGTTGCAATGGTAAATGGGAGTGTTTTCTTAATTTCACTCTCAGATTTTTCATCATTAGTGTATAAGAATGCCAGAGATTTCTGTGCATTAATTTTGTATCCTGCTACTTTACCAAATTCATTGATTAGCTCTAGTAGTTTTCTGGTAACATCTTTAGGATTCTTTATGTATAGTATCATGTCATCTGCAAATAGTGACAGCTTTACTTATTCTTTTCCAATTTGGATTCCTTTAATTTCTTTTTCTTCTCTGATTGCTGTGGCTAAAACTTCCAAATCTATGATGAATAAGAGTTGTGAGAGTGCGCAACCTTTTCTTGTTCCTGACCTTAGTGGACATGGTTTCAGTTTTTCACCATTGAGGACGATGTTGGCATTGGGTTTGTCATATATGGCCTTTATTATGTTGAGGAATGTTCCCTGTATGCCTACTTTCTGCAGTGTTTTTATCATAAATTTGTGTTGAATTCCCTCTTAGAACTGCTTTTGCTGCATCCCATAGGTTTTAGGTCGTCATGCCTCCATTGTCATTTGTTTCTAGGTATTTTTTGATATCCTCTTAGATTTCTTCAGTGATCACTTCGTTATTAAGTAGTGCATTGTTTATCCTCCATGTATTTGTATTTTTTACAGATCTTTAGCTGTAATTGATATCTAGTCTCATTGCGTTTTGGTTGCAAAAGATACTTGATACAATTTAAATTTTCTTAAATCTACCAAGGCTTGATTTGTGACAAAGATATGATCTATCCTGGATAATATTCCATGAGCACTTGAGAAAAATGTGTATTCTGTTGTTTTTGGATGGAATGACCTATAAATATCAATGAACTCCATCTTGTTTAATGTATCATTTAAAGCTTGTGTTTCTTTATTTATTTTCATTTTAGATGATCTGTCCATTGGTGAAAATGGGGTGTAAAAGTCCCCTACTATGAATGTGTTACTGTTGATTTCCCCTTTTATGGCTGTTAGTATTTGCCTTATGTATTGAGGTTCTCTTATGTTGGGTGCATAAATATTTACAATTGTTATATCTTCTTCATTGATCTATCCCTTGATCATTGTGTAGTGTCCTTCTTTGTCTCCTGTAATAGTCTTTATTTTAAAGTCTATTTTGTCTGATATGAGAATTGCTACTGCAGCTTTGTTTTAATTTCCATTTGCATGGAATATCTTTTTCCATCCCCTCACTTTCAGTCTGTATGTGGCTCAGGTCTGAAGTAGGTCTCTTGTAGACAACATATATATGGGTCTTGTTTTTGTATACACTCAGCCAGTCTGTGTCTTTTGGTGGGAGCATTTAATCCATTTACATATAATGTAATTATCGATATGTATGTTCCTATTCCCATTTTCTTAACTGTTTTGCATTACTTATTGTAGGTCTTTTCCTTCTCTTGTGCTTCTTGCCTAGAGAAGTTCCTTTAGCATTTGTTTTAAAGCTAGTTTGGTGGTGCTGAACTCTCTCAGCTGTTGCTTGTCTGTAAAGCTTTTAATTTCTCCATAAAATCTGAATGGGATCCTTTCTGGTTAGAGTAATCTTGGTTATAGGTTTTTCTCCTTCATCACTTTAAATGTCCTGCCACTCCCTTCTGGCTTGCAGAGTTTCTGCTGAAAGATCAGCTGTTAACCTTATGGGGATTCCTTTGTGTGTTATTTGTTGTTTTTCCCTTGCTGCTTTTAATATTTTTTGTTTGTATTTAATTTTTGACAGTTTGATTAATATGTGTCTTTGCATGTTTCTCCTTGGATTTATCATGTTGGGACTCTCTGTGCTTCCTGGACTTGATTAACTATTTCCTTTCCCATATTAGGGAAGTTTTCAACTATAATCTCTTCAAATATTTTCTCTGTCCCTTTATTTTTTGCTTCTTCTTCTGGGACCCGTATATTCGAATGTTGGTGCATTTAATGTTGTCCCAGAGGTCTCTGAGACTGTTCTTAGTTCTTTCCATTCTTTTTTCTTTATTCTGCTCTGCAGTAGTTATTTCCACTACTTTATCTTCCAGGTAACTTATCCGTTCTCTGCCTCAGTTATTCTGCTACTGATCCCATCTATAGTAATTTTAATTTCATTTATTGTGTTGTTCATCATTGCCTGTTTCCTCTTTAGTTCTTCTAGGTCCTTGTTAAATGTTTCTTGCAGTTTCTCTCTTCTATTTTCAAGATTTTGGATCATATTTACTATTATTATTCTGAATTCTTTTTCAGGTAGACTGCCTATTTCCTCTTCATTTGTTAGGTCAGGTGGGTTTTTATCTTGCTCCTTCATCTGTTGTGTGTTTTTCAGTCTTCTCATTTTGCTTATCTTACTGTGTTTGGGGTCTCTTTTCTGCAGGCTGCAGGTTCGTAGTACCCTTTGTTTTTGGTGTCTGTCCCCAGTGGCTAAAGTTGGTTCAGTGGATTGTCTAGGCTTCCTGGTGGAGGGGACTAGTGCCTGTGTTCTGGTGGATGAGCCTGGATCTTGTTTTTCTGCTGGTCAAGTCCAAGTCTGGTGGTGTGTTTTGGTGTGTCTGTGGCCTTATTATGCTTTTAGGCAGCCTCTCTGCTAATGGGTGGGATTGTGTTCCTATGTTGCTAGTTGTTTGGCATAGGGTGTCCATCACTGTAGCTTGCTGGTCGTTGAGTGAAGCTGGGTCTTGGTGTTCAGATGGAGATCTCTGGGAGATTTTCGCCATTTGATATTACGTGCAGCTGGGAGGTCTCTTGTGGACAGGTGTCCTGAAGTTGGCTCTCCCACCTCAGAGGCAGAGCACTGACTCCTGGCTGCAGCACCAAGAGCCTTTCATCCACATGGCTCAGAATAAAAGTGAGGAAAAGTAGAAAGAAAGAAAGAAAGAAAGAAAGAAAGAAAGAAAGAAAGAAAGAAGCATAAAATAATATAAAATAAAGTAAGATAAAATAAAAAAGAGTTATTAACAAAAATAATTATTATGAAAAAAAATTAAGTAAAAAAAAATGGATGGGCAGAACCCTAGGACAAATGGTGGAAGCAAAGCTAAACAGATGAAATCTCACACAGAAGCATACACATACACACGAAAAGAGCAAAAGGGGAATAAATAATATATCTTGGTCTCAAAGTCCACCTCCTCAATTTGGCATGATTCGTTGTCTCTTCAGGTTTTCCACCAATGCAGGGTACATCACGTTGATTGTGGATGTTTAATCCGCTGCTCCTGAGGCTGCTGGGAGAAATTTCCCTTTCTCTTCTTTGTTTGCACAGCTCCCGGGGTTCAGCTTTGGATGTGGCCCCGTCTCTTCATGTAGGTCTCCGGAAGGCATCTGTTCTTCGCTCAGACAGGACGGGGTTAAAGAAGCAGCTGATTCGGGGGCCCTTGCTCACTCAGTCCGGGGAGAGGGAGGGGCATGTAGTGCGGGGTGAGCCTGTGGCGGCAGAGGCCGGCTTGACATTGCACCAGCCTGAGGCGCGCCTTGTGTTCTCCTGGGGAAGTTGTCTCTGGATCACGGGACCCTGGCAGTGGCGGGCTGCACAGGCTCCTGGGAGGGGAGGTGTGGAGAGTTACCTGTGCTTGCAAACATGCTTCTTGGTGGTGGCAGCAGTGGCCTTAGCGTCTCATGCCCATCTCTGGGGTCCACGCTGATAGCCATGGCTTGCACCCATTTGTGGAGCTACTTTAAGCATCGCTCTTAATCCCTTCTCCTCACGCACCAGGAAACAAAGAGGCAAGAAAACGTCTCTTGCCTCTGTGGCAGCTCCAGACTTTTTCCTGGACTTCTTCCCAGCTAGCTGTGGTGCACTAGCCCCCTTCAGGCTGTTTTCATGCAGCTAACCCCAGTCCTCTCCCTGCGATCCGACTGAAGCCCGAGCCTCAGCTCACAGCCCCCGCCCATCCCAGCAGGTGAGCAGACAAGCCTCTCGGTCTGGTGAGTGCTGGTCAGCACCGATCCTCTGTGCGGGAATCTCTCTGCTTTGCCCTCCACACCCCTTTTGCTGTGCTCTCCTCCATGGCTCCGATGCTTCCCCCCTCCGCCACCTGCAGTCTCTGCCTGTGAAGGGCCTTCTAGTGTGTGGAAACCTTTCCTCCATGACAGCTCCCTCCCACTGGTGCAGGCTCTGTCCCTCTTCTTTTGTCTCTGCTTATTCTTTTTTCTTTTACCCTACCCAGGTACGTGGGGGAGATTCTTGCCTTTGTGGAGGTCTGAGATCTTCTGCCAGTGTTCAGTGGGTGTTCTGTAGGAGTTGTTCCAGGTGTAGATGTATTTCTCATGTATCTCTGGGGAGTAAGGTGATATCCGTGTCCTACTCTTCTGCCATCTTCCCAGCTCTCTCAGTATATGTTTTTTTTTAATTTTTTAATTCTTTGTTATAATTCTGTTTGTTTGTTTTTTCTTTTTCTTTTTTGCCATGCCACATAGCTTGTTGGATCTTAGTTCCCAGGCCAAGGGTCAGGCTTGAACTCCTGTGGTGGGAGGTCTGAATCTAAGCTTCTGGACTAACAAAGAACTTCAGACACCAGGGAATTTTAATCAGTGTATGGTCTCCCAGAGGTCCTCATTTTACCACCAAGACCCAGCCCCACCCAACTTCCTGTAAACTGCAGTGCTTGATGCCTCAGGCCAAACAATCAGCAAGACAAGAATACAGTGCCGCCCAACCAAAAAAAAAATAGAGATGAAGAAAAAATATGTTACAGATGAAGGAGCAAGGTAAAAACCTCCAAGGCCAAATAAATGAAGAGGAAATAGCAACGTATGTGAAAAAGAATTCAGAGTAATGATAGGAAAAATGATCCAGAATATTGGAAATAGAATGGAGGCAGGGAGCAAGAAAATAAAAGAAATGTTTAACAAGGATCTAGAAGAAATAAAGAACAAACAGAAAGTGATGAACAGCACAATAACTTAAATGAAAAATACACTAAAAAGAATCAATAACAGAATAACTGAGCCGGAAGAAAGAATAAGTGAGCTGGAAGATAGAATGGTGGAAAAAAGTACCAGAGTACTTTTTGAGTACCAGAATAAAATACAAGAATGTAAAGAAATGAGGACAGTCTCAGAGACCTCTGTGACAACATTAAACACACCAATATTCAAATTATAGGGAACCCAGAAGAAGAAGAGAAAGAGAAAGCATCTGAGAAAATATTTGAAGAGATTCTAGTCGAAAAATTCTCTAACATGGGCAAGGAAATGGCCACCAAATTCCAGGAAGCACAAAGAGTTGCATACAGGATAAACCCAAGAAAACACACTGAGATACATCTTAACCAAACTAACAAAAATTAAATTCAAAGAAGAAATATTAAAAGCAAAAAGGGAAAAGCAAAAAATAGCATACAAGGGAATCCACATAAGTTTATCACCTGATCTTTCAGCAGAAAATCTGCAGGCCACAAGTGAGTGGTAGTATATACTTAAAAAAATGAAAGAGAAAATCCTAAAACCAAGAATAGTCTACCCAGCAAGGATCTCATTCAGATTCAATGGAGAAATCAAAAGCTTTACAGACAAGCAAAAGTTAAGAGAATTCAGGAACACCAAACCAACTTTAGAACAAATGCTAAAGAAAGACACATACAGACTGAAAGTGAGAGAATGGAAAAAGATATTCCATGCAAATGGAAATCAAAAGAAATTTGGAGTACCAATACTCATACCAGATAAACTAGACTATAAAATAAAGATTATTACAAGAGACAAAGAAGGACACTACATAATGATCAGGGGATCTATCCAAGAAAAATATTTAATAATTATAAAAATATATTATATGCACCCAACATAGGAGCACATCAATATACAGGGCAAAAGCCAAAAGCCATAAAAGTGGAAACTGACAGTAACACAATACTAGTGAGGAACTTTAACACCCCACTTTACACCAAAGAAGAGATCAGTGAGACAGAAAATAAATAAGAAAACACAAGCTTTAAATGATATAATAGACCAAATAGACTTAATTGATATTTATAAGACATTCCATCCAAAAGCTGCAGAATACACTTTCTTCTCAAGTGCACATGGAACATTCTCCAAGATTGATCACATCTTGGCTCACAAATCAAGCCTCAGTAAAGTTAAGGAATTTGAAATCATATCAGGTGTCTTTTCTGACCACAGTGCTATGAGATTAGAAATAAATTACGGGGAAAAAAAATTAAAAAACACAAACACATGGAGGCTAAACAACATGCTATTAAATAACCAAGAGATCACTAGAAAAGTGAATGAGGAAATCAAACAATACATAGAAAGGAATGGTGACATAAACACAACAACCCAAAACCTATGGGATGCAGTAAAAACATTCCTAAGAGGGAAGTTTATGGCAATTCAATCCTACCTCAAGAAACCAGAAATATCTCAAATAAACAACCAAATATTACACCTAAAGAAACTAGAAAAAGAAGAACAAACAAAATCCGAAGTTAGTAGAAGGAAAGAAATCATAAAAATCAGAGCAGAAATAAATGAAATAGATACGAAGGAAACAATAGCAAAACTCGATGAAACTGAAAGCTGGTTCTTTAAGAAGATAAGCAAAATTGATAAACCTTTTGCGAGATTCATCAAAAAAAGAGGGGTGGGATTCAAGTCAGCAAAATTACAAATGAAAAATGAGAAATTACAACTGACACCACAGAAATACAAAAGATCATAAGAGACTACTACTAGCAACTATATGCCAATAAACTGGACAATCTGGAAAAAATGGTCAAATACTTAGAATGGTACAACTTTCCAATACTGAACCAGGAAGAAATAAAAACTATAAATAGACCAGTCACAAGTAATGAAATTGCAATTAAAAATCTTCCAACGAACCAAAGTCCAGGACCAGATGGCTTCACAGGAGAATTCTATCAAACATTTAGAGAAGAGCTAACATCCATCATTCTCAAACTCTTCCAAAAAATTACAGAGGAAGGAACACTCCCAAACTCCTTCTACAAGGCCACCATCACCCTGATACCAAAACCAGAAAGATATCACACAAAAAAGAAAATTACAGACCAGTATCTCTGGTGAACATAGATGCAAAAATCCTCAGCAAAATACTAGCAAACAGAATTGAACAACACATTAAAGGATCATACACCATGATCAATTGGAATTTATCCCAGGGAGGCAAGGGTTCTTCAATATATGAAAATCAAACAATGTGATACACCATATTTACTAATTGAGGAATAAAAACTATATGATCATGTCAATAGATGCAGAAAAAGGTTTGGAAAAAATTCAACACCGATTTATGATAAAAACTCTGCAGAAAGTGGGCATAGAGAGGATAATCAACATAACAAAGGCTATACACAACAAACCGAGAGCAAATATCATTCTCAATGGTGAAAAAAATAAAAGCATTTCCTCTAAGTTCAGGAAAAAGACAAGGATGCTCACTCTCACCACTGTTATTCAATGTAGTTTGGGAAGTCCTAGCAATGACAGTCAGAGAAGAAAAAAGAAATAAAAGGAATCCAAGTTGGGAAAGAAGAAGTTAAGATGTCACTGTTTGCAGATGACATTAATCTATACATAGAAAATCCTAAAGATGCCACCAGAAAACTACTACAGCTAATCAGTGAAGTTGGTAAAGTTGTAGGATACAAAATTAAAGCACAGAAATCTGTTGCATTCCTATACACTAACAAGAAATGATCAGAAGGAGAAATTAAGGAAACAATCCCATTTACCATTGCAACAAAAGTAATAAAATACCTAGGAATAAACCTACCTAAGGAGGTAAAAAAACCTATATATGGAAAATTATAAGACACTGTCAAAAGAAATCAAAGACAACACAAACAGATGGAGAGATATACCATGTTCTTGTATTGGAAGAATCAAATTTGTGGAAGTGACTATACTACCCAAAGCAATCTACAGATTCAATTCAATCCTTATCAAATTACCAATGGCATATTTTCACAGAAGTAGAAGAAACAGTTTTACAATTTATATGGAAACACAAAAACCCTAAAGAGCCAAAGCAATCTTGAGAAAGAAAAATGGAGCTGGAGGAATCAGGATCCCTGACTTCAGGCTATACTACAAAGCTGCAGTAACCAAGACAGTGTGGTACTGGCACAAAAACAGAAACATAGATTAATGGAAGAGGATAGTAAGTCCAGAAATAAACCCACACACCTATGGTCATCTAATCTCTGACAAAAGAGGGAAGAATATACAATGGAAAAAAGATAGTCTCTTCAATAAGTGGTGCTGGGAAAATTGGACGGTTAAATATGCAAGAATGAAATTAGAATACTCCCTAACACCATACACAAAAATAAACTCAAAATGGATTAAAGACCTAAATGTAAGGCCAGACACTATAAAACTCTTAGAGGAAATCATAGGAATAACACTCTTTGACATAAATCACAAGAAGATCTTTTTGACCCATCTCCTAGAGTAATGAAAATAAAAACAAAAGGAAACAAATGGCCCCTAATTAAACTTAAAAGCTTTTGCACTGCAAATAAAACCATAAATGAGACAAAAAGACAACCTTCAGAATGGGAGAATATATTTGCAAATGAAGCAACTGAGAAGGGATTAATCTCCACATTATACACACAGCCCATGAAGCGCAATACCAAGCAAACAAACAACCCATGCAACCGATCAAAAAATGGGCAGAATACCTAAATAGACATTTCTCCAAAGAGAACATACAGATGGCCAACAAACACATGAAAAGATGCTCAACATCACTATTTATTAAAGAAATGCTGTTCAAAACTACAATGAGGTTTCACCTCACACCAGTCAGAATGGCCATCATCAAAACATCTACAAACAATAAATGCTGGAGAGGGTGTGGAGAAAAGGGAACCCTCATACACTGTTGGTGGGAATGTAAATTGATATAGCCACTATGGATAACAGTGTGGAGGTTCCTCAAAAAACTAAAAATAGAACTATCATATGACCTAGCAACCCCAGTGCTGGACATATACCTTGCGGAAACCATAATTCAAAAAGACAGATGCACCCCAATGTTCATTGCAGCAATATTGACAATTGCCAGGACATGGAAGCAACCTAAATGTCCATAGACAGGTGAATGGATAAAGAAGTTATGGCACATATATACAATGGAATATTACTCAGCCATAAAAAGGAACAAAATTGGATCATTTGTAGAGATGTGGATGGATGTAGAGTCTGTCTGTCATACAGAGTGAAGTTAGTCAGAAAGTGAAAAATAAATATTGCATGTTAACACATATATGTGGAATCTAGAAAAATGTTACAGATGGACCTATTTGCAGGGCAGGAATAGAGATGCAGACATAGAGAATGGACGTTTGGATACGTTGTGGGGGGGGCCGGTTGGTGGTATGAATTTGGAGATTGGGATTGACGTATGTGCACTGCCATGTGTACAACAGATAGATAGTGGAAACCTGCTGTGTAGTGCAGGGAGCTCATTGGTGCTCTGTGCTGACCTAGATGGATGGGATGGGGGTGTGTTTGGGGTCGCAGAGAGAGGCACATATGTATACATATAACTGATTCACTTCTTTTTACAAATAAACCAACACAACATTGTAAAGCAACTATATCCCATTTAAAAAAAATGAGAAAATCACAAAAGAACTTAGCAGGAACCACAAAAAGATCGACAACTGACTTTATATCAGGAATAATGGAAGCCATAAAGCAGTGAAATGGTATATTCAAATTGTTGAAAGGGGAGGAAAAATCAGTCAAGATTTTACTATCCAAAAGAAACATCCTTCAAAAATGAAGGAGAAATTAAGACATTCTCATAGAAACTAAAACAGAGATTTTCTTGCTGGCAGACATGCATTGCAAGAAATACTGAATAAAGTTTCTTCAGGCTGAAAGGAAGTGATACTACATTATAATGCAAAATCACATGATAAACCAAAGAAAGTGAAGATAATTATTCAAGTAAGAATAAAAGACAACATAATTACATGTATCTTTCCCTTTCTTCTGTAAAATAAGTTAAAAAGCAAGTCCATAAAACAATATGTATACAATTGCATTATAAGAATCATAATATGTATTTATTTTACATATTGGTAATAACAGTGTTATAGTAAGAAAATTACACTAGGTAGTTATTTGAATCCACAGGAAGAGATGAAGAGAATCAGAGATAATAAACAAAGTGAATATATATATATTTTTAAAAACTCTGTAAACATATTTTTCTCTCCTTTCTTCTCCTAACTTCTTTAGAAGAAATACGCTATACAAAGTAATAATTTTAACAGGGCATTGTTGATTTGTTTATATGTTTTGTATATCTATATCTATATCTATCTATATCTATATCTATATCTATATCTATATAGTCTTATTTCTTCCAAAGAAGCTTGGAGATATATTCTCCCATATATTTTGTGCTTATGTAGCCTAGCACAAAAATGGAGCAATATAGGAATAAATTTCCTTTATCTTACTGTAATTAAATTGGTATAAATCTGAAGCAGATTCTAAGTTAAAATATATATATTAAGCCTAAGAACTACCACTAAGAAAACAACTAAAAATATAGTGAAAAACCCTTAAAGGAATAAAAATGGTATATTGGAAAATATCCACTTAGTACAAAAGACCGTAGTACAAAGAGGGAGAAAGAAATGCAAAATATTGAAAACATATAGAAAACAAAAGAAACGAAGATGAATATCCAAATGTCAATACCATTAAATTTAAATAGACTAAATAATCTAATCAAAAGGAAAAAATTGGCAGGTTGAATTAAATTGAAAGAATATTCGAGGAGGAGGAGTCAAGATGGCGGAGTAGGAGGATGTGGAGGTCACCTCTCCTCACAAGTACATCAAGAATACATCTACAAATGAAACAATTCTCACAGAGCACCTGCTGAGCACTAGCAGAAGACCTCGGACATCTAAAAGGACAAGAAAAATCCCCATGCAACTGGGTTGGATGAAAGAAAGAAAAAAAGAAAAGGGACCAGCACCCCTGGTGGGGAACTGAAGGTGAGGAGAGGTTCCTGCACTCGGAAAAGCCCATTCACTGTGGGGAAATCAGCTGGGGCAGAAAGGGACCTTTGGTGAATTGGAGGGAAATGCAGCAACCTGTCTGTGGAAGGCAGGACAAAGTAGGAACTGCGTGCATGGTCCATGCCACTGCCCGGCACACCCCAGCCTGAGGCATGTGTCTCCTGGTGTGGAGTGGGGCTGGGTGCTGGAAAGTGGGGTTTGGAGATCAGACTCAGGTACAGGTCAGCTGCTGGCTGTGAAGAGACAGCCTGAAGGGACGGGAGGAAAGAGCTCTACAACAAAGAAAGTTTTCAGAAGAAGCCCAGGGCACTATAGAAGCTAGGCACCATTGTTGACTGGTGTGCAAGGGGTGGGGCTGCCATTGCAACCCCCTTCCTCACCCGTTGGCCCCCTGCCTCTGCGGGCACTGGGAGGGGCTCCTAACTGAGCAGGCTCACCTGCCCCTCAAGCCAAGGCCTCCTCTGCCTGTGCAGGCTCCAGAGTCCTGAGCCACGCAGGTTCTGGGGTTCTGAGCACTGCCACTTTCAAAGCCTCCTTTGAAATCAGCCCTTGGTGCCCCAGCCTGAGACAGGAAGCCACCAATGCTAGCGGGGGCTGAGTGCTAAAGCGTGGGGTTAGGAGAGCAGATCCAAGGAGAGGAACACTGTTGGCTGCACAGAGACAAACCGAGGGGACAGGAGTGAGGGCTCTGTGGACTGGAATGCTCCTAGAGGAAGCATGGTCTGCCTTGGAAATGGGGCGCCACTGTTGAGTGGCAGGCATGGGGCGGGGCCACAATTCCAACCCACCTCCCCACCAACGGCCCCTGCCTCCGTGGGCACAGAGAGGGACTACCAGCAGAGCGAGCATGTCCCACTCTGTTGCATCTTCTTGTTGATCTCTGCTGCCGCAGGCACTTTATGCATGTCCCAGTTGTGGCCACATTATCCCTACCTGGCCTGAGTGAATAAGTGCCTCAATCAGCCTGAGAGCCCCAATCAACAGCTGCTTTCGCCCCCTCTCGCCTGGGCAGAGAACAGGAACCTAAGGGTGGTCCACATGCAGAGGTGGGGCCCAAACCAAAGCTGAACCCCAGGGGCTGTGCAACTAAGGAAGAGGAACAGAAAATTCTGTATATGTATAACTGATTCACTTTGCTGTACAGCAGAAACTAATACCACATTGTAAAACAATTATACTCCAATAAAAATTAATTTAAAAAATAGAATATTCAACTACATGCTGTCTACAGTAGACATACTTTGGATTCAAAGCTACAAATCAGTTAAAGGTAAAAGGATGGGGAAACGTATATCATAAATAATAAACAAAAGAGAGCTGACATGGCTGTACTAAGATCAGACAAAGTAAACATTATTATAAACAGTGTTACTACAGATAAAGATAGGCATTTATAATGAAAACAGTGTTGTCTCATTAGTAAAATGGAACAATTATAAACATGTTTGTACCTAACCAGAGTGTGCCTAAATACATGTAGCACAAACTGACAGAATTGAAGAAAACAGGACCATTCAACAATAATTGTTGGAGACTTTAATACCTCACTTTTAACAATGGACAGAATAATGAGGCAGAAGATCAACCAGGAAATATAAGACATTAACACTAAAATAGACATTTATAGAAAACTCAAGCAAACAGCAGCAGAACACACATTCTTTCCAGGTAGACATAAGGTATTCTCTAGGATAAACCTATGGTTGGCCATAAAAAAAGCATTAACAAATTTGAAAGGATTGAAACTATACAAAAATGCACTTTGACTACAATGAAATTAAATTAGAAATGAACAATAGAGAAAATTTTGTAAATAACAAAATTTTTACAAATATGAGCAGATTCATAAATAACCACTAGGTCAAAGAAAAACTGTGAAATAAATTTTAAAATATTTTGAATTGAATTAAAACAAAACAAAACAAACACAAAATACCAAAGCTCCAAAGCTTATGGGATGGAGCAAAAGTACTACTCAGAGAGATATTTTTATCCATAGGCAACCATATTAAAAAGGAAATTTCACAAATCATTAACTTAACCTTCCCCCTAAGGCACGAGGATAAAAGAGCAAATTAAACCCAAAGCAAGCAGAAGGAGGAAAATAATAAGTGGACATTAATGGAAAAATTTTTAAAAAGAGAAAATTTACACAAAATGTTGCTTCTCTGAAAAGATCAACAATATTGACAAACTTTTAATAAAATTAATAAAGAAAAAAAGACACATTACTAAAATCAGGAATAAAATATGGGTAATTGCCACTCACACAACTAAAAAGATTATAAAGGAATAATATGATAATCATGTATGAAGACAAATTACAGGATGCCAAATTTTTTATTTTTTATTGAGGTATAGTTGATTTACAATGTTGTGTTATTTTCTGGTGTACAGCAAAGTGATTCAGTTATACATATATAGATACATATTATTTTTCATATTCTTTTACATTATGGTTTATTATAAGTTATTGAATATAGTTCCCTATTCTATACAGTAGGACATTTTCTTTATCTATTTTAAATATAGTAGTTTGTATCTGCTAATCCCAAACCCCTAATTTATACCTACCCCACCCCCTTTCCCCTTTGGTAACCATAAGTTTGTTTTCTATGCCTGTGAATCTGTTTCTGTTTCATAAATAAGTTCATTTGTGTCATATTTTAGATTACACATATAAGTGATATCATATGATATTTGTCTTTCTCTTTATGACTTACTTCACTTATATGATAAGCTCTAGGTCCATCCATGTTGCTGCAAATGGCATTATTTTATTCTTTTTTATGACTGAGTAGTATTCCATTTATATATGTATGTGTATATATATAATATATTCTTTATCCATTTAACTGTTGATGGACATCTAGGTTGCTTCCATGTCTTGGCTATTGTAAGTAGTGCTGCTTCTTTTCAAATTAGAGTTTTCTCCAAATAAATCTCCAGGAGTGGGATTGCTGTATCATATGGAAACTCTATTTTTAGTTTTTTAAGCAACATCTATACTGTTCTCCATAGTGGCTGCACCAACTTACATTCCCACCAACCGTGTAAGAGGGTTCCCTTTTCTCCATGCCCTCTACAGCATTTATTGTTTGTAGTCTTTTTAATGATGGCCATTCTTACCAGCATGAGGTGGTACCTCATAGTTTCATTTTGCATTTCCTTAATAATTAGCGATATTCAGCATCATATTATATGCCTATTGGCCATCTGTACGTCTTTTAAAAAATTTTTATTGGAGAATAATTGCTTTACAATGTTATGTTAGTTTCTGCTGTACAACAAAGTGAATCAGTTATACATATACATATATGCCCTCTTTTTTAGTGTTCCTTCCCATTTAGGTCACCACAGAGCATTAAGTCACGTTCCCTGTGCTAAACAGTAGGTTCTCATTAGTTATGTATCTTATACATAGTAGTGTATATATGGCAATCCCAATCTTCCAATTCATCCCACCCCCCTTCCCCCTTGGTATCCATAAGTTTGTTCTCTACATCTGTGCCTCTATTCTGCTTTGCAAATAAGTTCATCTGTACCATTTTTCTAGATCCCACATATAAGTGATATTATACGATACTTGTTTTTCTCTTTCTGACTTAACTGTGCTATGTATGACAGTCTCTAGGTCCATCGACATCTCTGCAAATGACACTAATTCGTTCCATTTTATGGCTGAGTAATATCCCATTGTATATATGTACCACAACTTCTTTTTCATTTTTTTTTCATGGGACAAATTTTATTTGCATTTCTACAGACAAGAACCATTTGTGTTACATTTACAATGCTACAATTTACAGAGATTTTTAGAAAAGCAGCTCATAGACAATAGGAGTAGAGACCATTATAAAATCAGATAATCCAGATGGGTGTGCTAGACAACACCTGAAATTGCATAGAATATCCACATTTTTTTCCCATAATTTTCCCTTAATTAACAGGCATCCCATCTTTCCAAGCCCCTGTCATATGGGAGAAGCAAGAAAACAGTGACAGAGTCAATGATGAAGGAAAGAAAAGTCATCTGAACAGTCAGAGCCCCATAAACCTCACCTTACAGGACATCTCATATTTGGTGAAATTACCTCAGCCTGCCCCAAGGAGAGCCTCCGTTGGGCAAGTGCTCCTGAGCCTCTTTCCATGCCTTAACCCAGCATCCCCTCTAAAGGGGGTGCTCAGGAATGGTTTAGGATTAAGTCTCTGCTCCATAAAAAATCTGTGCTGCCCAGGAAATAGGACCATCAATGTCACCTGAGACCATCTGAGAATACAGACTCTCAGGCCCTGCCTCTGACCTCCTAAATCGAATCTGCATTTTTATCATGATCCCCATGTGATTTGTAGGAAAATATAAGTCTGAGAAGCAGTGGTTTAAGGCATCATATCACAGCTCTACCACTAATTAACTGTGTCAACTTGAGCAAGTCAACTAACTTCTCTAGGCTTCAGTTTCCTCATCTATGAAATAAGAAAGTCAGGTCACTCGTCTTAGAGGTCTCTCCTGGTATCTGAATCTATCTTACAAGGGATTTTTCTCTGATGTCAAGCTCCAAAGCTAATGACATGCTGCCAACTTCTGGAGTTGGGTCACGCAGAGATTTAGCTAAGCTAAGCCTTGCTTACATTTTCCTCTTATGTCCTTCTCGGGAGAAGAGAAATTGACACAATGACCATAATAACATTCTCTCTCTTTCTGGAGCACCAGTAATGTGCCAGGATTCCCTACCAAATGAGTGGGAATAATGTGCCAGGATTTCTTACCAAATGAGTAAGAAATCTCACCATCTGCTTTCAAGTTAGGATTTTCCACAGTTTTGTTCCCTGATTGAGTGTATTGTTTTTAAAGTCCCCAAATAATCAATTCTGACAAGAAAGATTCAGATATTCTTTTCAAATTAGAAAAACACATACAACACACACAAATTTCCTGACAACCTGATAAAATGAGAAAGTGAATTACCAGCTTGCTATTTTTTACTTCTTTGTTTTCTTCAAGCCAAGCCTGCTGGTTCTACAGGGACCCTCTAACCCCAGTGCAGCGCATATGGGTACAGAACTTTACAAAGCCCTGTCCTTACCATGACAACATAGAGCTCCCTCTGTAGTGAGCCAGACCTACACTCAGCCTGTATTTGGGGGATGTGGAGGGACAATGGGGACTAATCAGGTAAGGAAGCCAGATGCAAACAGTGCTACCCACATGCAGGTGAGATATTTTTCCCCCATTGTCCATCAATGCATTCACATTGCTACTCTCCCCAGAATGAGTTCCCAGTTGAACTCAGTGGTTACCTGAAATATATGCATAACACAAAAATTCTGGTACCAATGTGTTCCACAGCAATATTCAAGCATCATTGGTCCAAAAAAAGAGAAACTAGTAGCCATTCCCTTATCTGTCCATTCATTTTCCCCTGTGTCCCTGGATACCAGAACCCTCCTGCTTCCATATTAATCTATTCTCTCTTTCCAGATTATTCAATAGTTTAATGAGACTTTGTAGAACACTTACTCTCTGCCAAGTCCTGTGCTTTAAGCTTGGGCTTTGGTAGTGAGCAAGACAGACATAGATTGAGTTCTCTCTACAAGCTCAGAGTTTGACCGCAACTTCTTTATCCATTCCTCTATTGATGGACATTTAGGTTGCTTCCAAGTCCTGGTTATCGTAAATAGTGCTGCAATGGACATTGTCATACATGTCTCTTTGAATTATGGTTTTCTCTGGGCATATGCCCTGGAATGGGTTTTCTGGGCTATATGGTAGTTCTATTTTTAGTTTTTTGAGGAACCTCAATACTGTTCTCCATAGTGGCTGTACCAGCTTACATGCCCACCAACAGTGTAGGAGGATTCCCTTTTCTCCACATCCTCTCCAGCATTTATTGTTTGTAAATTTTTTGATGATGACCATTCTGACCAGTGTGAGGTGATATGTCATTGTAGGTTTTATTTGTGTTTCTCTAATAATTAGTGATGTTGAGCATCTTTTCATGTGTTTGTGGGCCATCTGTATATCTTCTTTGGAGAAATGTCTATTTAGTTCTTCTGTTTATTTTTTGATTGGGTTGCTTGTTTTCTTGATATTGAGCTTCATGAGCTGTGTGTATACTGTGGAGATTAATCCCTTCTCAGTTGCTTCATTCGCAAATATTTTCTCCCATTCTGAGGGCTGTCTTTTCATCTTGTTTATGGTTTCCTTGGCTGTGCAAAAGCTTTTAAGTTTCATTAGGGGACATTTGTTTATTTTTGTTTTTATTTTCATTGCTCTAGGAGGTGGGTGAAAAAAGGCCTTGCTGCAATTTTTGTCAAGGTGTGTTCTGACTATGTTTTCCTCTTGGAATTTTACAGTGTCTGGCCTTACATTTAGGTATTTAATCCATTTTGAGTTTATTTTTGTGTATGGTGTTAGGGAGTGTTCTAATTTCATTCTTGCACATTTAGCCATCCAGTTTTCCCAGCACCATTTATTGAAGAGACGGTCTTTTATCCATTGCATAGTCTTGCCTCCTTTGTCACAGATTAGATGACCATAGGTGTGTGGGTTTATCTCTGGGCTTTCTATCCTGTTCCACTGATCTATATTTCTGTTTTGTGCCAGTACCATACTGTCTTGATTACTGTAGCCTTGTAGTATAGTCTGAAGTCAGGGAGTCTGATTCCTCCAGCTCCATTTTTCTTTCTCAAGATTGCTTTGGCTATTCAGGGTTTTTATGTCTCCATACCAAATGCAAAATGTTTTGTTCTAGTTCTGTGAAAAATGCCACTGGTAATTTTATAGGGATTGCATTGAATCTGTAGATTGCTTTGTGTAGTATAGTCATTTTCACAATATTGATTCTTCCAATCCAAGAACATGGTATGTTTCTCCATCTGTTTGTGTTATCTTTGATTTCTTTCGTCAGTATCCTATAGTTTTCTGAGTACAGGTCTTCTGTGTCCTAAGTAGGTTTATTCCTAGGTATTTTATTTTATTTTATTTTTGTGATGATAAATGTGATTGTTTACTTAATTTCTCTTTCTGATTTTTCATTGTTAGTGTATAGGAATGTAAGAGATTTCTCTGTATGTCTTCTTTGGAGAAATGTCTTTTTAGGTCTTCTGCTCATTTTTTTTTTGACTGGATCTTTTTTTTTTTTTATTGAGTTGTCAAAGCTGTTTTTTTAATATGGAAATTAAGCCCTTGTCTATTGCATCATTTGCAAATATTTTCTCCCAGTCTGTAGGTTGTCTTTTCATTTTGTTTATGGTTTCCTTTGCTGTGCAAAAGCTTATAAGGTTGCTTAGGTCAGACTTGTTTATTTTTGGTTTTATTTCTATTGTCTTAGGAGACTGACCTAAGAAAATATTGATACAATTTATGTCAGAGAATGTTTTGCCGATGTTCTCTTCTAGGAGTTTTACAGCATCATATATTATATTTAAGTACTTAAGCCATTTTGACTTTATTTTTGTGTAATGTGTGAGGGTGTATTCTATCTTCATTGATTTATATGTGGCTTTCTGGCTTTCCCAACATCACTTGTGGAAGACACTCTCTTTTCTGCATTATATTTTGTCTCCTCCTTTGTCAAAGATTAATTTACCATAGGTGTGTGGGTTTATTTCTGGGCTCTCTATTCTGTTCCATTCTGTTTCTGTGCTAATGCCATTCACTTTTGATTACTCTAGTTTTGTAGTATTCTCTGAAGTCTGGAAGGTTATGACTTCAGCTTAGTTCTGGAGGTTTGCTTTGACAATTCTGGGTCTTTTAAGGTTCCATATAAATTTTAGAATTATTTTTTCTAGTTCTGTGAAAAATGTCATGGGTAATTTGATAGGGATTTCATTAAATATGTAGATTTCTTTGGGCAGTATGGCCATTTTAACAATATTAATTCCTCTGATCCAAGAGCATGGGATATCTTTCCAATTCTTTGAATCATTTTCAAATTCTTTTATCAATGTTTTATAGCTCTCAGCATATAAGTCTTTCACCACCTTGGTCAGTTTTATTCCAAAGTATTTTTTGATGCAATTTTGTAAAGTATTTTTTTTTTACTTTCCCTTTTGGATATTTCATTGTTCATATACAGAAATGCAACAGATTTCTGTATGTTAATCTTGTATCCTTCTACCTTGCTGAACTCTTTTAACTTTTTCAGTAGATTTTTTGTTGAGTCTTTAGGGTTTTCTACATGTAGTATCATGTCATCTGCATATAATGACAATTTTACCTCTTCTCTGCCAATTTTGATATCTTTTATTTCTTTTTCTTGTCTGGTTGCTGTGGCTAGGACTTCCAATACTACGCTAAATAGAAGTGGTAAGAATAGACATCCTTGTCTAATTTCAGATTTTACTGGGAAGGCTTTCAGCTTTTCACCATTGAGTATTATGTTGGCTGCGGTTTTGTCATAAATATCTTTTAATATGTTGAGATATGTTCCCTCTATAGCCACTTCAGGATACTAACAAATTTAATAACTTAGACAAAATAGACAAATTCTTAGAAAGACATAAACTAGTATACTGACTTTTGATGACATAGAAAATCTGAATAAACCTATGTAACAAATTTAGACATTTAATAAATAATAATACTAATGATGATGATAACTTCCCCAAAAGAAAAGCTCAGGACTAAATGGCTTCCCTGGTGAATTCTACCAAACATTTAAAGAAGAATTAATACTAATCCTCCTCAAAATCTTCCAGAAAACAGAAGAAGAGAAAACACTTCCTACCCAACTCATTCTTTGAGGTCAGTAGTACTTTATAAGCAAAGCCAGATAAAAACACCACAAGAAATGAAGACACCACACTAATATACCTCATGAATATAGATGCAAAATTCTTTAACCAAACACTAAATGAATCCTGTAAAATATAAAATATATACCATTAATAAGTAAGACTTATCCCAGGACTGCAAGGTTTGTTTGAACAGCCAAAATCAATGTTATACATTGAATTAATTCCAAAGGGATATATATGATTATTTCAGTAGACACAGAAGAATCATTTGATGAAATCCAACTCCCTACCATAATAAAAATGCTCAACAAAGTAAGAAGAGAAAGGAATTTCCCCAACCTGTTCAAGGACATCTATCAACAATCCAAAACTAACATCATATTCTGGTGAAAGTGTGAAACTGTGTGTGTTTCCCCCCTAATATTGGGAACAAGACATAGATATTCATTCTCACCACTTCTATTCAACATAGTACTAACTTGGGCAGAGAGATAAGAAGGAAGAAATAAAGCTCATCTAAATTAGAAAGGGAGAAATAAACTATATTCAGAGATGACATAATCTTATGTTAAAAAAACCTTAAGAAATCTACTAAAGAGCTATAGGAATTAATATTCGAGCTAATCGTTCTAAAATTAGAAATAAAAAGTAAGGTTACAGCATATAAGATCAGTATACAAAAATCAATTCTATTTCCATACCCTAGGAATAAACAACCTGAAAATGAAATTAGTAATAGAATTTCATTTTATAATAATATGATATATCATATATATTTTATATCACTATATAATTATTATAAGTTATATTAATATAAAAATGAATAAATTAATGAAGAAGTGGAAAACTTATACATTGAAAACTACAAAATATCATTGAAAGAAATTAAAGATGATCTAAATAATGGAAGTAGATCCATGATCTGGAAAATGAAAAAGAAATTTAGAGGAGTCACAATTTTCAATTCCAAAACCTAATACAAGACAACAGTAATCAAGATAGTGTGGTACTCGTATAAGGATAGACAAATTGATAAATGGATAGATTTGAAAGTTCGAATATAAACTTATAATTATGGTCAAGAAAAGTAAAAAGAATAGTCTTTTTTAATAAATGTTTCTAAGGTAACTTATATCTACTTGCAAAAGAATTAAATTATATCCCTACGTCACACCATATACATAAACTAACTGAAAATATATCATATACCTAAATGTAAGATCTAACACTATAAACGTTTTAGGATAAAACATACAATAAATCTTCATGACTTTAATTTAGGCAATGTTGGTTACAAAAAATGTATAAGCAATAAAAGAGAAGATTTACACATTGGATTTTTTAAAAATTAAGAATTATGGTGTTTTAAGGGACACAACCAGGAAAGTGAAAGAATTCATACACTAAGGGGACACATTTTTAAATTATATATCTGCTAAACGTCTTGTATCCAGAATATATAAAACACTCTCATAATTCAATAAAAAGACAAACCAATTAAAAATGGGCAAAATATCTTAATAGATATTTCTTCAAAGAAGATGACCAAAAAGGCAATAAGCACATGAAAACATGTTCATCACTATACAATAGGTAAATGCAATTCAAGACCACTTCATACCCATTAGATTGGCTATAATTTTTAAAAAAAGACAATAACGTGTTGACAAGGATATGGAGTAATAATTGGAACCCTTATATATTGTTGGTGAGATTGTAAAATGATGTAGCTAGTTTGGCAAACAGTCTGTTGGTTATTCAAAAGGTTAAACATGGAGTTAACCACAGGATCTAACAACCCTACATATTTACTCAAGAGAAATGAAAACTTACACTCATATAAAAACTTGCACACAAATGTTCGTAGAAGCCTTATTCATGATAGTTTAAAATTCAAAGCAATCCACATTTCCATCAACTAATGAATGAATAAGCAAAATGTGATATATCCACACTATGAAATATTACTTGGCAATAAACAAATATTGGAATGGTGATGCATACTACAACATGGATGAATCTTGAAAATATTATGCAAATTGATAGAAGTCAGTCACAAAATGCCACATATTTTATGATTCCATTTATATAGAAGATTCAGGACAGACAAATCTATACAGACAGAAAGCGTATTAGTGATGGCTTAGGGGTGGTGAGGGAACTGGAGAGTGACTGCTAATGGTTTCTTTTTGGGGTTCTGATAATGTTCTAAAGTGTTCTAAAATTTGATTATAGTGATAATGTACCACTCTGAAAATACTCTAAACAGATGAAGTTAATGGCATATAAACATTAGATTTGACCTGCATGTCATACCTTGCCAATTCCCAATTTAAGTGGTAGAATTCCAATTTGTTGGATAGGGGAGAATGGTAGGTAGACATGGGGCAATGGTTTGGAGAAGTTAATTTTTTTAACAACTTTATTGGAGTATAATTGCTTTACAATTATTTTTTAGTTTCTGCTGTATAACAAAGTGAATCAGCTATATGTGTACATATATCCCCATATCTCCTCCCTCTTGCATCTCCCCCCACCCTCCCTATCCCACCCCTCTAGGTGGACACAAAGCACCTAGCTGATCTCCCTGTGCTATGCAGCTGCTTCCCGCTAGCTACCTATTTTACATTTGGCAATGTATATATGTGCATGCCACTCTCTCACTTCATGCAGACTTGAGGACACGGGGAGAGGGAAGATTAAGCTGAGAAGTTAATTTTTTAGTCTTTTTCTAACACATACCACATAGGTAAATCTATACAAATCGGAAATGGGAGTAAAGTCAAGTAAATTTTCCTACTTTTCCTCAATAAATATACCTTGAACATTAAACTTATTAGCTTTTTTTTTAGTTCCTTAACAGTTCTGAGTCACTGAAATACAAGCCTTGTCCTTGTCAGAAGGAAGGTGATGAGACCTCCTTATATGGCAGCAAAATATTATGCTAGTGTTGGATACCTGAAGAATGAGAAAGTTTGTAACCATACTCTGAGAGTGGACTTGGAACTTATTACAAACTCTCATAGTGTCTTTTCATATAATAATGTTAATAATAATAATAGCATATATTGAATGCTTAGTTACCACTTTGCTTATATTAACTTATTTATACCTCATAACATCCCCACATAGTGGGTTTTATTATTGTCCACATTTTATAAACGAGGGCACTGAGGCACTGAGAAGTTAAATTGTGTGTCCAAGATTAAGGAGCTAGTGAGCAGTTGAATCAAGTTTAGAACCCAGGTGGAACTCTAGAGACTTTGCTTTTGATTATTGTGCTATGTGATCATACTACCTCAAGTATGGGAAGGATCAAAATGATTAATGGGCTCAACCATTTTTTTCCAAATATTTTTAAAGCATTCAAATTATTTATTTAAATGATTTTTTACATAGGAATTCTATATATAAAGCATTTTAACATGGAACTCTTTGAGTTGTGTGCCTAGATTCATGCTTTTGCAGATCCCCTGGGGCTTTTTCAAATGATTTTAGAATATTTCGTGTAGCCTAAGTTTTCTTCCTTTGCTTAAGTCTTCTGCAGCATCTCTGCATTAGTCTGCTCAGGCTGACATAACAGAATAGACTGGGTGTCTTAAACAACAGAACTTGATTTTCTCATAGTTCTGGAGCCTGGAAAATCTCAGATCCAGGTTCTGGCAGGATTCAGGATTCAGGTTCTGGTGAGAGCTTTCTTCCTGGTTTCCAGATAGCTGCCTTCCAACTGTGTCCTCACATAAGGGAAAGAGAGAGAGAGAGCACGCTCAGGTGTCTCTTCCTCTTCTTATAAGGGCAGCAGCTCCATTGAATAAAGGCCCCATCCTTATAAACTCATTTAACTTTTACCATCCCCTCACAGGCCAGCCTTATCTCCAAATATAGTCACATTGGGGATTAAGGCTTCAACATATGAATTTTGTAGAGGCTATGATTCAGTACATAGTAATTTCCATTATGAATAGTCTAGCTTCTGCTTTCATAACTTTATGGGGACAGGGAACTCATTTGCTTGCCTAGTCTGTCTTTTTAAACTTTTGTCATAGATAATTGCTTGAATATTTCTTTTTCTAACATTCAGGAAGCATATGTCTCTTGGGAGTTTGCATCTACAGCTTCCTATTCTCCCTTTAGGATTGCATTGATTAATCTGTTCATGTAAAGGGTGCATAGTGGTTTCTGAATAAGATATTGTTATTCTTTTGTATAACAGACACTGAGTTATTTAAAGGTAGAGGCATGTGCTCCATTCCAAACTCCCAGATTCTGCACACTAAACTTCCTCAGTTCTTTCAACTGTGTTATCTTGTAAATACCTTTTTATTATCTTAGATGTTCTTTCCTTATTGTATTCTCTCCTCAAGTTGTGACCACCTGAACTTTATAAACTATTTTAGTAGCTAGGAGTAACTAGCTCAGGGTAGAATATAACTATCATCTCCATCATTCTAGATAGATTATTTCCATTAATTCGGCCTAAGACGGCATTTACTTTTTGCTGTTGATGGTGATTATTGCTCACTGTTCACTGAGTCTGAGCTAAATGTCAGCTGAAATTCCTCAGTCTTTTCTACATGTTATGTTGCTTATCCACATCGTTCCTGTTCTCTAAGTGGCTGAATACCTTTTTAGATGTAGAGTAAGGCAAAGCATTTTTTCCTATTTAAAACCCATCTTGTTAGAGCCAGTCCTGTTTAAGATCCTGTTGTATCTGCAGTGATGAACCTTTTCTGAAGCTCTGTCACAGTTTCAAGTTTTCCAGAAGTTATCCATTCTATACAGAGAAATCCTGAGCCAAAATGAGAGATATATATGGTGTACTTGAGATATGATTCTGTCAGGTTATGTTGGTCCACAGCTAGTTGCTTAAGCAACAACTGGAGTAAAATGTAGGTCTGAAATTATGTGAAGTGTCTGATACAGTCACCTACCTAACTAGTTATGTTACCTTGAGCAATCCTCTTACGTCTTCAAATCATCTGTTTTCCATTTTCTTCATGTATAAGAAGAGTATAATAATACCTGCTCTACTTATCTTCCAGGACTATTGGGAGTAAAAATTATCATGACTTGTGGAAAGCCTACCTAAGAATGAAGCCAAACCAGAAGAAATAAGAGACAAGATATGACCAAAAAAATCTCAGCAACAACAACAAAAACATATCTCTGCTTTGATTGTCTGAGAACCTAAGAACAGCAGTGCTTGAAGTCCTGGAAATTTCAGGTACATGAGCTAACACATTTTTTAAAAATCCAGTTTAAGTGGGTTTCAGTCCTTTGCATATGAAAGTTCCCTGACTAAAACATGTAGGGTAGGGCAGAGAATGATTTGATTAATGTGATGATAATCCCTGAAAGTTCAAATGCCTACACTTCTTTTCCTTAACCAAGGCATATGGAAGATGGAGGAAAAGAAATAGTAATGAGACACATGAGGAGGCTCCAAAAAGGGGCAGATGGCTTTGAATTCAACTATTAGGTATTTGATTAAATACTTGGGAGGGAGCATGGCCTTTTGGGATGGGGGACCAGGGACTCACCTCCTCCCTACATAGTGGTGAGGGAAGCAGCTTATCAGTACTACATCATTTACATCTTGCTAAGCTAATATTTTCATACAATTTCAGAGATTCTCTAGGCTGAAGAATCTCTGCTTTATTCAACATTTCCTTTCCCTTTTTGCCACCTCTCCTCTTCTGCCATTACTCAGGTCAGAAAATACTAGCATAAGCCTGTATCCAACATATTGAGCATCCTCTTTTCCACCCACAGTGCCCCTCACAAAGATAATATCAAGGAAAATAGAGGTTAAGAGAGATCATTTCTCATTAGACTCAAAATAATTTCCACTGTGCTCATCCTCCTGATTATACTGTTTTGGACAAGATTTGTAACTCTCTTGGCTTCAGTTTCCTCACCAGTAAAATGAGGAAGTTGGACAGATCAATGGCTTGTAACCATTTGGGGGATTATTATTTGAAAAGCTTCACTCACTAGGCTCTTCTTGCCAGATTGCATTTCCTGAGAGCAGATAGTCCGAGGTGGCCCCAGTCCCGTACAAGAATCAGATTAAAATATAGACTTTCTGGGCTTCCCTGGTGGCTCAGTGGTTACGAGTCCGCCTGCCGATGCAGGGGACACGGGTTCGTGCCCCGGTCCGGGAAGATCCCACGTGCCGCAGAGCGGCTGGGCCCGTGAGCCATGGCCGCTGGGCCTGTGCATCCGGAGCCTGTGCCCCGCAACGGGAGAGGCCGCAACAGTGAGAGGCCCGTGTAACACACACACACACACACACACACACACACACAGACACACACACAAAAAATATGGACTTTCTCCCCCCAAAAGTGCACATATGATTGCACACAAAAATTTTATAAAGCTTTCAGAGATTCCAGGACTTTCTGAACTCCATGCATGGCTCACCAATAAAAACTCATGTACAGAAAGATGTCTAAGAATTATTTTACTCCAATACTTTGTCTCTTATGTGGTCAGTATATTTTACCCAAGGCAAAATTATGTGGTGGATACCTCCCCACACCCTTCCCATTCCTCTTCAGAATTCCTTTCCTGTTAATTGTCCTGAAACTGCCAGGGTCTCTTTGATAAACTTACACTAAGTAAGGAATTTGAGGCTATACATGTTACACTTCTCAACAGAGTTTGCTTTTGCAGAAAGGACACAGAAGGGGAAGAACCAAAAATAAAACCCACTTCTGAGATACTGACTTTTCAGACCTGGTGGCAGGTATGTGAGTGGGTTTTAGGGGTTATAACACTTGCACTGAGTGTTATATTGTGTACAATAAGTGACCTTCTAGTCTGTCTATGGATAAGGGTGTTTCTTTCTCTGTAGGGCATTGTCCACAGATGTATATCCGAATATAGGCTGTATAAAGTAACCTAGGTGGCTTCAGCTGAATCCCTTATTACCAAAGGTCTAGTACAGTAGATACCCTCCCTAATTACTTATGCTAATTATAAGGACTTAAAATAAGCAACAACAAAATCACTCCTGCCTTGAATTCTGGTCTAAGTATGTAGGTCCTTTGCTCTATTCCCTTGAGTGATATTTTTGATTGGGAAATCCACTGCTCATTTGCACTTACACTGTGACATTTAGTATAATGTTTATGAATATTTTTCAAAATAACAAAATAGGCTCCCTTCAGGCCCTAAACATGTCCTAATACATGATAACCACTATTTATTACTTTTAACACTGTGTTCTGGACCATTTATCTTTATTTTCTAGGTAAAGAATGAAAATTCAATGAACAAATTAAACTTTACTACATTGGCTTTGTAAATAAGTATGATCTTGAACAAACTAGCTCTTTGTATTTGGCCACTGGACTATTTGTCTGGAATAGAAACAACTTTCCACTAATTCCCCCCACACACTTTCTTGCTGGATTCTGTAAATTTCTGTAAAGTAAATTCTGTTTTCTCACCTTCTTCCATGATCCTATAAGAGACTATACCCCAAGGAAACACAAAACATACAGGTATCAGATATAAATGAAAACTTTGGCCAAGAAAGAAGGAGTTGTGTAGGTGATCTACCCTGGGACTGATTGAAAGTTTGGTATTTAGAGATATATTTCAGTCCATTTAGGACTATGTGGGAGGTCCCTAAATATGAAATCTCCCTTATGCTGTAACCCCATAATCCCAAGACTATGAGAGTTTTTCTCTTGGCCCTGAACATCTCCTGAATCTCCATTTATAAGTTTTTTTATTGTATGTATATTTATAATGATTAATAGAATTTGGTTAAAATATTATACTTTACCAACTGGTACCACTATAGCCTGAGAATCAATAATGATATTCTCTGTATTGAAATCTTAATTTCAAAACTCCAAATCAATCCTCAGCATTTCTTGTCTATCAAAGCTGTGCAACTTGGGGAAAATTACTTAACATCTCTGAACCTGTCTTTTTCAATATAAACTGGGGACAAATAGCACCTAAAACGTAAGGTTGTTTTGATAAGTAAAGAAGATAATGAATGTAAAAGAGGTAGCACAGTGCCTGGAGCATTGCCAAATCTCAGGTCATGAAATACCCTCCCCTTTCACACTGAAAAATGCTTTACTTAAACAAGGAATGTGTATAATTAGTACTTTAACTGGTAATTTCCCAAGGAAAACAATTTAGGTAAATTATTTTTAATGTATTTTAATCTGTTAATTGCAGCACTCATATTTTATGAATGATGATGTGTTAATTCTGTACAATTACATAAAAAGGCATAAGCACTCTGCAGATTATAAAACAAATGCTAGTCATGATTAAATCACAACAAATGAAAATTTAAGCTATAGAAAATTATTGCAAAGGGAGAACTCTTGGTATTTAAATTGTAGGTCTGATGGTATGAATATGCTTAGAAAAACTATATTAATGATAATCTATATTATAACATGCAATATTTTATGTACAACACAACAAATAAGTTGAAACTTAGTAATTTTAGAATTGTGAGGTAAACATTAGATCATAATGAAACATTTATTGAAAAGGAAATTCCTCAAATTAATAATAAGAGCTCAAACATTTCCTTTATTTCTACTTTAGTATATTTTATATTTCAGAATTCAAATTTTGAGAAAGGATAAAGAATTATCTTCATCTGTAGATTTGTATCCTTAATTTGAGAGGGCTTGACCTTTTTTTTTAAGTCAATCTAATGATTTAAAATATCAACCCCTTTTATATATAAAGGCAGAGCCATAGAACTTAGTTTTTTACTCTATTTGATATTTGACCTTTCTTCTGCAATTAAATGACTAAGCCTTGCCACAGATGACATAACTGCAAATAAATCAACCATTTCAGAGATGCCATTAGATGTGGGCCAGATAGAAACGACTTTGCTGGGGACATTGTCATAAAAGTCAAGAAACCCAGGTTTAGGGTACAGCTTTATCATTAATTGACTGTGAGACATGAGATGGGTTACTTCTCTTTTACCTTCTTCATCTTTAAAATGAAAACTTAGACTAAAGCATCACTCATATCCCCTTCAGCTCTGATGTACAATTTTTACTTGACCAATGTGGAGTGAAATTTAACAATGTTCCTATATGAGTATTCCTTTGATTCTAATCAGCCTAAAGTTCCTTGACCTAAATAGGAAAAGTGCAGCCCAGATCAGGAAATTTTACCACCGGTTGTTTTATTTCAAAATGAAGATTGGCTCTTATGAATTCTATCTGAGGTGGCAGGCTGAAAACTCAAGGAGACTGATATGCCTACACCTAAAGATTATTTGGTGGAAGCAGACAGGAGGAAAATGAGGATACTAAAAGGTGGGCCTGTTTAAAGTATCAAAATTTATGGGTTTTTAGAAATCCAAATAATATCTTTCTATTCTTTTTTTTTTTTTTTTTTTTTTTTTTTTTGGGGTACGGGGCCCTCTCACTTTTGGGCCCTCTCCCGTTGCGGGGCACAAGCTCCGGGCGCGCGG
>NC_041234.1:54703474-54751023 GCF_002837175.3 Physeter macrocephalus
TTTTTTTTTTTTTTTTTTTTTTTTGCGGTACGCGGGCCTCTCACTGTTGTGGCCTCTCCCGTTGCGGAGCACAAGCTCCGGGCGCGCAGGCTCAGCGGCCATGGCTCACGGGCCCAGTCACTCCGCGGCATGTGGGATCTTCCCGGACCGGGGCACGAGCCCGTGTCCCCTGCATCGGCAGGCGGATTCTCAACCACTGCGCCACCAGGGAAGCCCTATCTTTCTATTCTTTACTTATTGGAATCCTGCCATTATTAATAGGCCCAGCCTATTCTCTCCTTCTCCTGGAATACTTGACTGACTTCCATCCTGAAATTCCATTCCTTACCCCAGCCCTCCAGGATCCCTAACTTCTGTTATGAAATTTTGCGACTCTAAATATGACATTCTTAGGCCCTTATCACATATATGTTGCCACATATTTGAGGCAATTGCATAATGTCTTATCTGGTTAACTAGATCCTAAAAAGCTGCTGGGAGGTGGCACCGATCCCTTTACTATCAGCCCCCTCCCACACTTTTCCCCTCATTGTCTCCTCCTAATCTGTATTTGACGCACTGGTCTTCATTTAGCAGTTATTCAATAAATGTTTGCTGAATGGAGTGTGAGGGAAAAGAGCATCATGATAAACTCTAGAGAAACCAAAAGCAAATAGGAAAATTTTCTTTAAATAAACAAACAAAGCATTACCCCCATATTCTGCCAGACCTTGGAGTACAGAATAAAAAGATAAAGCAGAGGTAATCTATTTTGGTTTGTGGTCAACATACCTGACTTAATGAAAATTTAGATTAATTTACTCTTTTCCCCCTTATATTTCCCCCAACTTGCTCAGGAATATTTTCACCATAGCTATCCTAGTACAAAGTCATTAAATATTACTTTTGACAGTTCAGTTTTCCCATCTTGGGATCTCTTCAGTTTTCCTTTGTGACCTGCTCCCACCATCTACTTCTGTCTTTCGAATTCTAATTAACTCATTCACACCAAGGTTTTTAAGTAAGTATATTTCTAAGAGAGCATCAGGATTTGAAAATCAAGACTTCAGGAAGAAGGGAATGCTTACGTCCAAAGGGCTGGTGTTTCAGGCATTAGTGAAGAAAGCATTTTGAAGCAGAGAGCCCTACAGGTGCTCCCTATATCATACAGGTGTGTCTTGGTGTGAGGCTGGACCTGCACTAACATACTTCTTTCTCCTATCGACTATGTGAAAAATTCCCCCACTCTGATCTAAAGATACTACTCAAGTCTTGGGAATTGCCTTCAGCTGCCTCTTGTTCATCTTCCAGTGGTGCTGATGGTGGTAGTGGTGGTGGGTTGTTAGGTGCCTAATACACTGTGGTGCTGGGCTCTGGGACTCTGAGGCTTCTTGGAACACCATCTTTAAGAGGCTGTGGCTATGAGTCTGGGCTACAGGAAACCAGCCCCTTTTCATTCAGTCCTCCCTAAACACTGAGAGGAAATGGGTGCTTACCTGTACTTCCTGGTCACAAGGAATCTGAGGGGAATGGGGAGTTGGTGTATAGGAAATGGTGAGTTAAGTATCTCCAAACCTCTTAAGGAATATTTATTTCATTATCAGAAGTTTGGAGGTTTAAACATAAAAGAATGCCCTAGGCAGATGTCTTCGCCACCTTGACCTCTCTTATTTGGAGCTACCTAAGGGACATCCTTAGATAGGGTGTGTCCACTTTCATACTTGAACACAATAACTGAGAGTCTGTGAGAAAGGATAACAGTGAAGATTGCAGTGATCGACTGTTTATGGATGGGACCAGGGGCACCTAGCTTCAGCAAAGGGCTTCATAAGCAAATAGGCTGTATACCACAAACTCAAAGCTGAGTTCAACCACAGGATTGGAAGACAATACCCTGTGGCCCTATAAATAGAAACGAGAATTTCTGTGTTAAGTGTGAAGCTTTGCAGGCTGTAGTGGTAGCCCGACATCATTAATCAGAAAGAGAGAGAGAGAAAGAGAGAGAGAGGAAGAGAGAGAGAGGAAGAGAGAGAGAGCGTTAGCTCAAGCTACCCCTGAAAAACGGAAATGTTCAGTGTTCACAGAGTGGCTTGCATATTTCACTCTGACATCTCACTACCATGTTGTTCAACATGGTAGTGATTAGGTAATGCTAAGAATTTTATTTTTTTTCTTTTTCCTCTTGCTTTCTTCATTTTTATTTCAGCTTTCTTTTATTTTGTTTTCTTTTTACTCTTTCCTTCCAACCTCTTTCCCTACTCTATTCTTTTCTTTCTTCCTTCCTTCCCTTCTTTCTTTTTCTTTTTCTTTTTCTTTCTTTCTTTCTTTGTTTCTTTGTTTCTTTCTTTGTTTCTTTCTTTGTTTCTTTCTTTCTTTGTTTCTTTCTTTCTTTCCTTCCTTCCTTCCTCTCTTCCTTCCTTTCTTTCTTTCTTTCTTTCTTTCTTTCTTTCTCTCTTTCCTTTTTTTGGAGTGGTAGTAAAGGGGGATTGGATTGGTTGTTCTCAGAACAGGGAGCTGGAATTGATGCACAGATCAGTAGTGTCCTTGTTGGAGTGGCCGTCACATGAATTCTTTGGAGATCTCTGGAGAAAACAGAAAGAAATTGAAACGGTAAGCTCCAGTTTTTAAATGCATATTAGCTATTATCTGTGCCTTTCACTCTTGCTGCCTTGAATTGACGTCTTCACACCAGATTCTGGGTAACCTGTCAGATCTAAGGGTGGTATGGATATAATAAATCTGGACCATCCTTGTATGTCATTTCCTTGGTATTTGCACAAACAAAAATAATTATACAGTTGGCTGCCTGAGGTGAGAGGGAGAAGGCAACTTTGAACTTGGAGAAATGTAAGTTTGACATGGAGAGGTTTCTCATAATGTGTTTCCCTCAATTGATATTGAATAAAATAGCCTTGTGAACATTCATGATTTAACCAACTCTTTATTAAGCAGAGTTACTTGTATGAATGTGCAGGATGTTTTTATCTACTCTTTGCTATAATTCTTTGTAGATGATATTTTTATCTGTCAAAATATTAAATTAGATTTGTGTTATTTTCAAAATGAGCTATGATTAAAAAATAAAAGAGCTATAATATCTCTGGACCCTTACCAGCATGAATGTGTGTTCCTATTAGCTTATATAAGTTACACACTTTCACTTTAAAAGTGAATTATAATTAATGTTAGCTATAGAGAGTCTGCTTTCAAAGAAAACACTCCAGAAAGAAAAACAAAACAAAACATGTTTTTAATGAGAGAGAGAGGAAATAAGAAAATAATAGAAACAGTTGCTCATAGATAAGCTGCATCTATCAGAATAATCAGTGCATTTAAAATGTCAACAATGGATAAAATAATTTTGAATTAAATTTACATTTTTAGACACATAACTGACAACTTATTTTGACAAAATGTAAGTGAAATTGTTTTCTGGTTTGCATGTTGTTTTTCTTTTGTGCTCAAAGAGGAAATATTAAGGAAGGTGCCTTCAAACTTTAAATGATGAGGCTATCAATAGCATGAAACTGTTAGAAACTCCATTCAGAGATTAACAGAAAGGAAACATGACCCAAGATTAAATCCCAAATAACTTTCCTGATCCCTTCTCTGATATCAACAGTGGTGTGCAGGGACTTCATATTATACTGCTGTAATCTTTCCAGGGAAGAAAAAAGTTATAATTTTATTCAACTAGGAAAGCTACATTTGTTAGAGAGCTTTGGGTCATTCAGCAAGGAGTATATCTTTCTGAATGTTTTAGTTGCTGTAAATCTCAGGTATGGTGGCAAAGGTACCAATCTTATAGATGGGATTCAACTTTTTTTAATTGAAGTATAGTTGATTTACAACGTTGTGCCAAATTCTGCTGTACAGAAAACTGACTCAGTCATACACATATAAACATTTTTATATTTTTTCCATTATGGTTTATCACAGGATAAATTGAATATAGTTCCCTGTGCTATACATAAAGACCTTGTTTATTAGATGGCATTCATTTTTTTTAGCCCAGGGAAAGATTCCAAGCTAGCAAAGTTTTGGAATACATAAATGCCATACTCGAAGAAGTCTGTGCCAAAGGGGAAATTTTTTTTTTATTACAAAATTTTCTTTGCACTTGTTAACACATGTACTACTCTACCTTGCATGTTTGCAGTAATATTTCTGTGAGACAGGAACCATCTATTGTATCTATTCTGTTGGGGCTAGTGTAATGCAGTACAGAATATTGTAAAGGTGAACACATACAAGAGGGACATTGACTCTTCCAAAAAGCCCACTGAATTTCCACCTAGGGATTTTTAGGAATTAATGGACTCAATTATCCCCCTTTGCACTAAGTAACTGAAATTAAAAGGAGAAAGAAGCATGCTTTCTGTCTTCCTCTGTTAGACACTTTTGGCACCAATCAGATGCTTGGAACCAAAAAGGGAATTTAACTCCTTCTTCTGACTCCTACTTAATCCCGGAGGAGAGACCATAGACAGTCCTGTTTCCCTTGGCCATTAAAGTGATGTCCAAAGCCTTCCTCTTATGCCGTAGGTCCCAAGAATCAGTCACCAGAACCCTAGTCAGAGAATATGAAATTATCAGAGACAGATTCGAATCTTGTCATTCACAGGAGCAGTGCCGAACATATGAGACTCTTTTATGCTTTGGGAAGTGACATAGATCATCAGTTTGCATTTTACAGTTGAACTGAAGCCCAGAGAGTTGAAGTGAATGGGTTAAGTACCTCTGTGAGTCCATAACAGAGAAAAGGTTGGATCCTAGGTCTTGTGACACTTTGTCCAGTGCTCATTTCATTTTACTGCCTAACAAGGCTTGAGGATTAACAGACACATGAATTATTCATTGAGAAATGTTAAAAGATGTCATTTTGAAATCATTCAAGGACTTCTCAATATCGGGGGCACAATTCAGGTTTCTCCCAAGGGCCCTGATAATGTAACAAACCTTGATTTGCTGGGCTTTACCACTGTTTACTTGCAAGAATAGGAAAGAATTATTCCGACTGTGCTGGCAGAAAAAAAATCCCAAAATGCAAATTGATGTACACTAGGTGCCGTAATATAATACTACCACAGACTTGGCCGTGGACTGGATGCTTATGTGCTATATCGAGTGCCAGGGCGTAAGTTTGGCAAAGCTGTAAGAGAGAGTATTAAGAAAGTTTCAAGGTCTAGGAGAGTCCAGATTTGAGAAGGGGATCAAGATTACAGGGTATCTGCCTTGCAGAAACAGGTATATGGGGCTTAGGATAAAGTGTGAGGAAGCTAAATATTGTAATAATTACTGGTATGTGAATCCCAAAGAGGATGCAGTAGTTAGTGGCTTGACTATCACTAATGTTAATCATATAAGAGGGTGATAATCTTAGATTTGAAAATTAAAGTGGGCTCTCTTGGTATACTCATTGGAAGACAATTGCAAGTAGAGAGTGTGCTTCACAGGCATCACTTTCATTTGCAGCAACAGCTGCATTAGCATCAGCCAGATGCAGATAGAGCTCTTGAGAAATAATCAGAAGTGCACGATCTTAACCAAAATCAAGTCTGTATAGACCCTGGAGATTTGGGTCTGGGCCAAGAAGTTCACTAACTCTGATTACCTAGTAAGGAAACCAAAGTTTACACCTTTGGCCATGATCAGTATGTGGGTCACATAGAAGCGTGACTTATGTCCAGCACATAAGCCAAGGCTGCCTATTCAGGCTCAGTTGTATCTCAGACAGCATAATTGCTATCTCGCTAGGTACCTAAAATATATGCAAATTTTGACCCCCAAGTCAAAAGCCCCTCAATTTCTTCCTTAATTATTGACAATATATTTGTTTCTTCCAAGAGCTTTTGCTCAGTGTTACACTATTTATGGCAGACAATGACAAGGTTTTGTCCACATTCTCAGAAGCAGAAGAAAGGTTTTAATATTTTTATAATTACTTAGCTAAGATTCTTTTCAGCTTTACTTGGCAGATCAGATTCGGTATTTCTCATAAGCTAATAAGATGCTACCAGATATTTCTTAAAAGCTAATGACTTATTTTTTATATGATAAAATAATTCTTACAAGTTATTTATAGGATAACAGTACTGATGATGATTTACTGTCTGGAGTATTAAATGTTTTTTAAATGACACAAAGTGACCTATGAATTGGATCTTTAAAACTAAAAAATTGTTATTCTGGGTGGCTACTCTACTTTGAAGTGTCTGACCAAATGGTATGCTGGAAAATGAATGACATGTGGAAGATAGACTGATTTATTATTTATCAGATGTGTTCATTTTTTAAATCCTTTCAATTCTAAAACTGCAAAAGGAAATGTTTTCTTGATATTTATCATTAAGGTCACTTCAATGGATATAATTAAGCCACTCTGATTACAGAGGTAAGACAGTGGCTCCAAACTACAGAAATAATTTCTGTTCTAGATTAACTATAAAACATTGAAGATCCCTTTCTCTCTCTTCTTCCTGGAAAATTGAAGTTGTTGAAATTAATGCACATTTGGCAACTTGACATATATTGTGCATATTAGCAAATCAAGGATATGCACTAGACATTCTTGTAAAGAGTCTAAAACAAAAGATTGGTGTTACCTTTTTTTTTTTCTGTATGCGGGCCTCTCACTGTTGTGGCCTCTCCCTTTGCGGAGCACAGGCTCCGGACGCGCAGGCTCAGCGGCCATGGCTCATGGGCCCAGCGGCTCCGCGGCATGTGGGATCTTCCCAGACGGGGGCACGAACTCGTGTCCCCTGCATCGGCAGGCAGACTCTCAACCACTGCGCCACCAGGGAAGCCCTGGTGTTACCTTTGAACACAACGATATGACAAAGTTAGATAACTTTTATTAAAAATTCTATCAGAGGTACTCTAAGATATGAAGTTATCTTTATACATGCCTCTCACAGTGGAAACTTAAATGATTATCCAAATAATTCAGTTAATGTCGATAGAGGAAGAGCATAACCCGGGTCCAATAAACAAATTTTTCTTTAGTAGACACAGTGTTGTCCTCTTACTCTTTTTGTCCAATTTACCTGGTTAGCTTAAAATTGTAAGTGTAGAAATAATTTAGAAAATTGTCTTTGTTTTTGTTTTTGTTTGGCTTACGTGGTAGGGACCTGCAAAGGGGATTTTTAAATCTATATTTTCCTGCCCCTTATTAATTTTTATAACTAAAGATTTTACTCATTTAATATTCTAAAGATATATTTATTTGGCAGTTTCTTCCCACATTTCCATAATAATTATAGCATTCTGCTTCTATCTTCTTGGGTCCAGCTTTGACTGGGACCTGATTTTGTTCTTGTTTTGTTGTTGTTGTTGCTTAATCTTTTTTTTTCCCCTCTTCATTCTCATATTTTTTAACTCTGAAGGTACAACAAGATTTCTCTTTTTTTCTAAGGATGCTAAGCTTAAAGCTAGGTGGTACTAATTTTTAATACTTCATAAAGCTAATTCAGTATAATAAAGGAAATTTCAGTCGCTAGACTTAACATTAATCTCTCTGAGGAAGAGCCACTGATGATAGAAATACCTGGTTTTGTTGTCAAAATCAGGCACAGTCCATATCAAGACATCAGGTACAGTAAAGTCTTTCCCTCTGAAAGTCTATGACTTCCAAACCTTATCAGGACTAAAAAAAACAATTTGTGTTAATTTCACATCAATGGATATAATAAATTCATTCTGATGATGATCTACCTAGCTGAAGCACAATATGAATATGACACACTGTGAAGTTGTCAGTCTAGGTAACCAATCCAGGTTAAGTAGGGAAAATAGACTTTTGGACCCTAGTTATCCAGAGTTGGGGATAATCCATTAAATTATGGGCTGCCCAGCTTTGCTCTGGCCATTTGCTGAAGGGTCCTTTTGGTCACGGAAAGTAGAGTAAACTTTCCCCAATTTTGGACCATGAAATTTGATTAAGCAAAGCACTGTAAAGACATTTAGCAATCTGCAGAGACAAGAGTGCTGTTTCTCAGCATTCAGAGTATGACCGGGATTATATTTTACATACAATTACTTGTTAATAACCATCTTGATTCAAAGTTACAATTGTAGTAATTAACATTGAAAATTGTCATCTGTGTGCCTGTTCATCTTTCCTAGGGGAAAAAAATTACTCAGGAAATTTAAAGCTGCCTGACCTCTGGGAATCAGTAAATTTGAAAATCCCTGTGACATCATTCAATAAGGAAGAGACATTAAGGTTGATTACCTTGGGTTATAAGTTGCTCCCTGACTGGGACTTGGGCCAAACATAGAGAGCTAGAATAAAAACCTATGCTAAACCAGTATTTGGAAAATATGGGTGTGATGGTTAATCATGCTGGCTCCTACCCAAATGCAGTGGGATCTCCAGTATGCAGGATGCTTTAATACACTGGATAGAGATGCAGTCTGTTCCCAGCATTTTCATTTAGTGACACATTTGTGAACTTGAAGGAAATATTTTGGACACTATAAAATGAAAATTGATGGTGAACCACCCTAATAAACTCCCCTCCAAAGACTGTATGATGTTGCTTTGGAGATTTTAAGTCTAATCTAGTAATGCATTCATGCATTAACCCCCTTGTCTTATTGGGCCAAAGAATATAAAATACTTCTAAGTCGTGATGATCAGTTCATTATCTTTTCCCATAAACTGTTAGCATGTTTATTTAAACAATAGAATTAATTTTCATGTTTAATAGTGTGTTTTCAAAAAAAGATTTTAATTTCACATAGCCTTTTGTGGGTATGGAATTATATTTAGGTTTGAAAAATTCATTTTGGAATATAAATTAGTTTTGATTTCCTCAGTCTCACTCCTAAGTGTGTTGATTTCATTTTCTCTATGGAAAATTCTGAATCTTTGGCCTTGTTCTATTTTCACAACTCTGGGAAACCAGTCTCGTTTTTATAGGAAAGGAAAAATAATCAGAATTTTCCAATATGATTTATGGGTTTAGATGTACATTTAGTGGTTCCCAAATCCTCCTCAAAGCTCAAGCTGTGAACTTCAAGGCAGGGCCAAAGTCCTCACCATGGACTAAGGGTCAACATCAGATTCAGGTCATCCTTGAGCTGTTTTCTCCCCCTAAGAACTTATGCCCTATTCGAAATCATGTATCTTCCTAGTAATGACTCCAGAAAAAGCCATTAAATATTTCAGAAGCTACCTAGAGTCTAGAATTTACCAGGTTTTTGGAGCTTATCTACTACTAGCTCTAACTTTGGGTTCTCTGCTACAAAAATAATAATGATTATGATTTATTGTGCACTTATGAAGTACTAAGCATTGGGCAATATCTCTTATTTCTTGAAAATAACTATGTTATTTCGCATATTTTATAGATAAAAAAAACAATGTGAAGAAATTAAATAACTTTCCCAAAGTTTTACAACTGTCTTGTTTGAATTTAAAACCCAATTCCATTGGTTGCCAAAGTTTTTCCTTTATGCTATACTATATATGATAAAGTCACATCACACTATTTTGACCCTTTACACTTGATAATCAAGAGAGTTTATAATAGGAGGAGTCAAGATGTACCAATTTGAAAATAGTTTGTTATTTTATTAGGTTTGGGCTGGGTGAACTAGGAAATAAGGGTGTAAAACACGTAACATGAGGAATAAAAATGGATAAAAAATGGGGATCATAGAAAGTATAGATGAAGTACTTTAAGTCTCTTTAACCAATCTATATGGTGTGATTACTACTTTTCCAGCATAGTATGGGTAATAATAGGAGTCATATAAGATAAAGCCACTGCACTCATGGAGCTTATTTACTTGGAGAAGATAAAGTAGCACATATTAAACCTGACTATACAAAACAGATTTAGAAGATATGTGACTTCATGACATATTTTTCCTTAAACAGAGAATCACTATCCCCATTCACATTTAAGCTGAAGTGACGCAAAAAGGAAATCATATTAGAGCTTTTACAAAAGATTTGCTTTTCTATCCCTAACCTAACCTACGCCATGCTAAGTTTAGAGTAAAGGTTCTGAATTTCAGATATAAGGCCATATTAGAGACTAGGACAGAATATGTGGTTTTAGATGCAAGTTAAAATAAAAACAAGGAAAGGGCACAAACAAAAATTTACAGAGAGACTCTCTTAAATAAGTCTCGGGGAATAAAATAATTTATGTGTATACTTCTTTGCCAACCTCCTATTACATTCTCTATTGGGTATAGGGCATCAGAATTGAAGGGAAAAGCATGAGATCCTTCATATAAAAAACTGATGCTACATACCAACCATCAGAAGAGAAGGTAGAGCTATATTTATATTTGTGAGTCATTTTTTTTCCTTAAGACCAAGGTCTTGGAGTTACAGGATGCCTGTCCCAGGTTCACAACAAAATCTATGGCTCTATTTCAGAAAGAATTAACCAGAATCTGACTCACATACTTAAGTTTAGGAGTTCAGTTTTGTAAACATCTAACCCACCTAGTTACAGAACTCTGGGTAAAAAATTAAAAGCAAAAACCAAAAACACAGTAACAGTGTTTTAAGATAGTTCATCTCCTGATAATATTGGTTATTACCCCATATCTTCCTGGTCTCTGCAATGCTCCCCACCCTCTGCCCATGTTTATGTTTCCTTATCCAAGAGGAAATAAAAGAAGGAACTTGGGACATCCATCCCTGATTTAGAACTCTGTTCTAAACCATACTTTCAGCAGGTATCAATTACAGGCTTGAGCTTCAAGTTGTGCTCCTTTGGGACTGACTTGGGGTATAAACCTGAACAAGACAGCCAGATTTCTCATTTTTCAGTTTATCTATGAAAAGAGTGTGATTAAGGACACCTCTTTCTATAGGGTATGGATCATAATGCTAATGCTTACTCTGTACTTTGCACTCCTTTGGTCAGTGTTCCTCTATACAATTTGTAAAATGCCATGTGAAATTGTATTGAAATCTCTCTGGGAAAATTAAGTTGCACCTGTCTTTCACCTGATAGGTTTCCTTCAGTACATAGGAGCATTGCATTTGGTCAAGCTTGCAGTTCTAAATGCTTATAAGAAGGGTAATAGTTATAAGGCTTGCAGCAGAATAAATGAGAAAGAGATGAGTGAGTTTTATGGATTAGTTAAATCACTGCTTTTATAAATGCCTTATGGAATGGCCTAACACATTAAAAACTATTGTGGCTTTGTACCCTAAATACATGGCAGATTTTACAGAGCTGGGCATTTGAATTGCTCAGTTTAACATTTTATTTTACTCATTTCTCTTTTGTTTTGTCTATTGTGTCACTGCTACCGGTCTACAAGTTTTCAAGGAGAGAGGCCATGTCTCCTTTCTTTTTATCTCAGTGACATCTAACATGGCGACTCGATTTACTACATGGCATTGCTCATCACTTAATTCCTTTGTCCTTGACTGATAATTTAGCAAATTGTAGCAGCAGAAAAGGAGGTAAAGAGGAAAAAAGAACATTTGTCTCATTTTGGTTAATTTCCAGTCTTTTATGTCAGTAGAAATGGATGTCTGAGTGTCTGTGTTTCTGTATGTGTGGGGGCTGGGGTAGAGAGAGAGAAGAGGAAGAGGTAAGAATATATGTTGATTTTTTGCACATAGTAAAGACCACTGGTTTCCATGTCATTGTAAAAAGAAAAATGAGGTATACTTGTTTCTGGTGATTTGTATGCTGTGGTGATTTAGAAAGTTGACAGCCTTAATAACATAAACAAATTTTCATCCAAATAGTTGGACTATATGAGGGGGAGAGAAATATGTGTGGATACACACGTACTACAGAATGTGTAGTTGGGAGGAAATGTGATGTGGATAAAAAAACACAAGGATTTTGAATTAAAACTTAAATTCTAGTCCTGGCTCTGCTATTAACTTGCTATGTAACTCAGGATGAATCCCCTGCTTTCTCTAGCCCTCAGTTACCTTGTTTGTAAAGACTAAAGCATCAGTAGAGATTAGAAGGTTATTAATAGAGATGTAATAAAGATTAATAGTCTAATCTTTATTTTAAATACTCAATCAGTCTGCCAGCAATTTAAAAATTATAATAAGGCTCACTGAATCATCATGATGTCATCTTTGGGCTTATTAATGAAAACAGCATGTTGCCCCAAGTGCTCAATAAGTATTTGCTGTCTGAACTTGTTGAATTACTTACTCCATATGTAGGCTGCTGAGCAGGCTTCAGTGTATGATGTGAGGGGTTTAACCTGATTAAAACCTCTCCCTTACTGTCCTCCTATGGTACTGTAATATGCTCTTTTTTGCTTAGGTATGCAATAGTTCCCATGAATTATTTAAAAATAGGTTGCTGGGAAAATGTCTGCATGCTTTTTGTGAAGGTCCTGGATAATATCTTCTAGTCCTCTGTCCTTAATGCATTAGCTTAAATCTACTTATTTTCTGAGGTTAAAGGTAGAGACACTGGCCCTAAAAATGTTTTAATGAGGAGCAGTCCATGACAGGAATAAGTTTGTGCACATCATGAAAGTCTGCCTAAGATTATGGGTCTTGGATTGGATATGGACTCCAGGCAGGTAGATTGTGATGTGAGGACTCTTGATCAGACCTGAGGTGATGAAGCACTTAAAAATAAGAACACAAAATTTCTTCATATTTTTCCAATTTTTATCTAGAATTGGACCTATCTTCCAAATCAAACTTTCTACTAGACTTAAGAGTATCAGAACCTTAGGGATAATTTAGTCTACAAAGTCCTTCATTTTAGAGATGAGAGACTGAGCACCAGAGATGGAGAGAACTTTCCTAAGGTTATACCACTAATTAGTGATACAGCCAAGACTAGAAGTCAGGTATCCTATGCCTGACCAGTGTTCTTTCCCCTGCATCCTGCTTTCTCTCAGCTTAAGTGGCCTGTTTTGGGAGTTAAAAAAGCCAGCGAGTAAAACAATAATTTTATGGTATATGACTGTTCTAGAAGAGATTGATGAAGTGACTCCCAAACCAAAATCCACTTGTTGATATCTTGCCTGAGTCCTGTCCATGAAATACAATAAAATAAATGACCTAAAAAAATTCCTGAGAATATTCACCATCTTAATAGAATCTGCTTCTAGTCAGCTGGATTTGCCTGGTAGAGTTTATGATTAATCTGTGGCCCTGCTCAGTCATTGAATTCTGACCCTATGGTTTATTACTCTAGTTTGTCCTCACATATCTGCCCCATTTAGGTGGTACTTGGATAATTCTTGTTCTACCTTCACACACAGCGAACTACAAGTAGAGATTATAACTGTTTGTAACTTCCTGTCTGGGCTTTTTTTCTTAGCCCCCATGACAGACTTCTGTGGATACTGGGGCATCTGAGAATGCATTACTCATTCTCTTCTCAGGTCTTCTCAGGTCTTCTCAATGCCCTCAGCATTGTTACCTTCTTTTAAAGACAAAGCAATTTAGAAAGAACTTTAGTCTACTTTATTTTCACCACTAATTTTCTTCATCAGGTCCTTTTAAAGCATATATTGAGAAGTTCCTGTGTGCCTAGCACCCTATTTGTTATGTCTTAGAGGCAAGAAGAAAAGTACAAATAACGTGTATTGACCATCTATTGTGTGTCAAGCATGGTCTTACTGGCTTTTACTTGGGCTACCCCACGTAATCTTAACAATACAACCCAGGAGTAGGCATTGTTTATTACACCATTTTACAAGAGGGAGAAAGAGGGAGAGAGGAGAGAGGGAGAGAGGGAGGGAGGGAGAGAGGGAGAGGGTTTTCCCAACTGAACCTGGCATTTGAACTCTGGTCTCTTTGGAAGGATCCCCTTCCCCAAGGAACTGGCAATCTAGCTGAGAAAAGATTGTTAAAATGACTGGTTTGAAGCAAACTTGATTAGGTGGCAGCTGCTATGTTAGTTGCCTGCCTTCTATCTTTCCTGCCCTCTTCTCCCCTTTGTAGAATTCTCTGCCAAAACTTATGATACAATCTGGCTTCTCAGGTAATCTTACTATATTGCACCACCTAAGGCTATCTGCCTCTACATTCCTTTACTTCCCTTCTTCTACCAAGTAAAATGTATCTCTCTTTATATTTCATCCCATTCAATTTTTTTTTTTTTTTTTTTTTTTTTGGTGGTACGCGGGCCTCTCACTGTTGTGGCCTCTCCCGTTGGGGGGCATCTTCTACCAAGTAAAATGTATCTCTCTTTATATTTCATCCCATTCAATTTTTTTTTTTTTTTTTTTTTTTTGGTGGTACGCGGGCCTCTCACTGTTGTGGCCTCTCCCGTTGTGGAGCACAGGCTCCGGATGCGCAGGCTCAGCGGCCATGGCTCACAGGCCCAGCTACTCTGTGGCATGTGGGATCTTCCCGGACTGGGACATGAACCCGTGTCCCCTGCATTGGCAGGTGGACTCTCAACCACTGCGCCACCAGGGAAGCCCTCATCCCATTCACTTTTTAAGGTGAACTACCTTATCTGATTGGTTACAGTTAATGGGTTAAAGTGAAAATCCTTCTTGTAGTAGTTTCATTTTAATAGGAGATTCTTGGAGACAAAGTGCCTTAAAGACAACGTGCCTTAGAGGATTGAATCTATAATGGTATATTTCAGGCAAAGTGGCAAGCCTGAGCAAGAGATCCCTGGGTAAAGTGAAGCAGAGAGGAGCAGGTGTGGAGTGTGGTTTTTTGATGCCCTCAAATCACCACACATAGGAAGCCATCTATAAGCATTGCAAGGGTACCTGTAAGGTAGTTTTGCACAGAAGTTAGTCTATCTTCTTAGCACCAGCTGTGCTGACATCCAGTGGCCAGCTGGGTCTCCTTCCATGTGTATTCACTAATTAATTAAACAGTTGTGGTCATGAGAACTCAGAAAAATCCCTGAGAAAAAATCAGTTTCTACACTCCAACTGTGTTGAGTTTGATTATAAGCTGTGAGATTTTCCTGGGCTAGCTCATTATAATGAAGACCTCCTTATGACCAGGGAGGGACTGTGAACCCTGCCACTGACATCCCTATCCACTCTTACCCTTTCCAAAAGCTGCTAAGTCAAAACGAGATGTCAGATGGTTGTAAAGGGATTCCCACTCACCCTACTTTGCTACCACTAAGGGCTAAGTGTAACTCTTTTCACACTCTCCTTTACCCAGTGGTAATCTGTTTCTAGGGTCTCAGCATCTACTTGCTGAAATTTTCCAGCCCTCCTGAGCATCTTCTTCACACTGCATTTGATCACTGTTCTTCTATGTTCTTTCAGGCATGAATGAATTAAACCAGCCAGATTCCCTATGGCTTCTTCAGGGAACCCTACTGCTCTGATTAAAGAATTTCCCCAACACTGGAGAAAACAGTACGTACTAAAATATTATCTTGACTGCTCTTTTGGCATCATCCCTAAAAGAGTGCTCTTTCACTCTGTGGGACCTGGGCAGGCAATGAGAGCCTGTCCCACATCTGGTCCACTTGATAGATTACCAGGTGATGGCCAGTTAAATTACATTTATCTCAGTCAATAAATGTAATCTTATAGAACATGAAAAGCTGCGGTTTATGGAGTATTTGGTAGAATGTGATTTTTATTAATAGTGTCCCATTGAGTCATATTGGAGCCTGAGACAAAAGGAAGAGTCAGTTTAAATTATATAGATATAGATATAGATATAGATATAGATATAGATATATATCACTCAGCACACATTGGTCACCCTAATCATACAATAGAGGATAATATGTGTTTGTTGAGAAAAGGGATGCCATTTGCTAAAAAAGAAGATTACAGTAGCTGTAGGTTACTCATGCATATTAGGCAAGCATCTATTCACTGATTACTAAGCTTAAAGGTCAATGAATGTAGGTTAAGAACAGATTTTGGAGATGGGGGTGGTGTTTGTTATGCTTGCTTTTGGCTCCTTTGTCTTGATGCCTATTCTTAGAAGAAGTGTATTACTGAAAAACCAGCCTAGATATCTAACAATCAGAAGTGGACATGACTAATAGATGCCTAATACTTAAGCTCAGCTTAAAAAATCATGAGTATAAACCAAATTGACAAACCTTCAGCTAGGCAAGAAAAAGAGAGAGGACTCAAAGAAAACAAATGAAAGAGAAGTTACAACTGATAGCACAGAAAAACAAAGTCTTATAAGAGACTACTTTGAACAATTACATGGCAAAAAAATTGGACGACTGAGAACAAACAGTAAATTCCTAGAAACATATAATCTTCCAACACTGAATCATGAAGAAATAGAAAATCTGAATAGACATATTACTAGTAAGGATATTGAAACAGTAATCAAAAATCTCCCAACAAACAAAAGTCCAGGATTAGATGCCTTCACTCATGAATTCTGCAAAGCATACAAAGAAGATTTGATACCTATCTTTCTCAAACTTCTCCAATAAACTGAAGAGGAGGAAATCCTTCCAAACACATTTTATGAAGCCAACATTACCCTGATACCAAAACCAGACAAGGATACCACAGAAAAAGAAGACTACAGGACAATATCCTTGATAAACATAGATGCAAAAATCCTCAACAAAATGTTATCAAATCTAATCCAACAATATATTAAAAGGATTGTATGATCAAGTAGGATTTATTCCAGAGATGTAGGGATGTTTCAACACATGCAAATCAATCAACATGATATATCACATTAACAAAATGAAGGGTAAAAATCATATGATCAACTCAATAGATGCATAAGAATCATTTGAAAAAGAAATTCACATCCATTTATGCTAAAAACTCCCAACAAAGTAGGTATAGCAGGATGATACCTCAACACAATAAAGGTTATATATGACAAACCCACAGGTAAAATCATACTCAATGCTGAAAGCTTTTCTCCTAAGATTAGGAACATGATGAGGATTCCACTCTTGCCACTTTTATTCAACATAGTATTAGAAATTCTAGCCACACCAATTAGGCAAGAAAAAGAAATTAAAGGCAACAAAATTGGAAACAAAACTGTCACTATTTTCTGAAGAAATGATACTATATATATAGAAAACACTGAAGACTGCACCCCAAACTGTTAGAAATAAGTGAATTCACAAAAGTCACAGGATACAAAGTCAATATACAGAAATCTGTGGTGTTTTTATACACTATTAGTGAACTATCAGAAAGAGAAATTAAAAAAAAAATCCCATTTACTATTGCATCAACAAAAACCAAAAAAACAAAAAATTCTAGGAATAAAATTAACCAAGGAGGTGAAAGATCTTTACACTGAAAACTATAAGACACTGATTAAAAAATGGAAGAAGACACAAATAAATGCAAAGGTATTCCATGCTCATGGATTGGAAGAATTAATATTGTTAAAATGAGCATACTACCCAAAGCAATCTACAGACTCAATGCAATGCCTATCAAAATTCCAATGGCATATTTCACAGAACTAGAATAACTAATACGAAAATTTGTATGGAACCACAAAAGATCCTGAACAGCCAAAACAACCTTGAGAAAGAACAAAACTGGAGGTATTATACTCCCTGATTTCAAACTATACTACAAATCTGTAGTAATCAAAGCAGTATGGTACTGGTGCAAAAACAGACACATAGATCAATGAAACAGAACTGGGAGCTCAGAAATAAACTCACATGTATAGACAATTAATTTACAACAAACAAGCAAAGAACATGCAATGGAGAAATGACAGTCTTTTTAATAAATGGTGTTGGGAAAACTGGACATCCATGTGCAAAATAATGAAACCATCTTACCCAACATACAAAATTAACTCTAAATGAATTAAAAACTTGAGTATAAGATCTAAAACCATAAAATTCCTAGAAGAAAAGTTAGGTGGTAACCTCACTGACATGGGTCTTGGTGATGTTTTTGTGGATGTTACTCCAAAGGTAAGGAAAACAAAAGCAAAACTAAACAAATGGAACTACATCAAACTAACAAGCTTCTGCACAGCTAAGGAAACCATTCTCAAAATGAAAAGGCAGCCTACTATATGGCAGAATATATTCACAAACAATATATCTGATAAGGGGTTAATATCCAAAATATGTAAAGAATTTACACAACTGAACAACAAGAAAACAATCTGATTTAAAAAGTTGTAGAGGATCTGAATAGACATTTTATATTTTTTTCCAAAGTAGACATACAGATGGCCAACAGGGATATGAAAAGATGTTCAACATCATTAATCATCAGGGAAATGCAAGGCAAAACCACAATAAGATACCACCTCATGCCTGTTGGAATGGCTATTACTGACAAGACAAGAAATAACAAATGTTGGAGAGGGTGTGGAGAAAAGAGAACCTTCCTACACTGTTGATGAGAATGTAAATTGGTGCAGCCACTATGGAAATCAGTATGGAAATTCCTCAAAAAATTAAGAATAGAACTACCATATGACCCAGCTATTCCATTTCTAGGTATTTATCTGAAAAACATGAAAACACTAATTTGAAAAGATATATAAACACAAATGTTCATTGCAGCATTATTTACAATAGGCAAGATAGGAAAACAAAGTGTCAATCAATGGATGAATGGATAAAGATGTGGTAAAATTTCATTCTTTTTTATGGCTAACTTTAAATGGAGTATAATCTATAAAAATATTGAATCACTATTGTATACATGAAAGTAATATAATATTATAAATCAAATACACTTCAATTAAAAAAGATTATACACACACACATATGCACACAATGGAATACTACTCAGCCATAAAAAAGCATGAAGTCCTGCAATTTCTGACAACATGGATAGAACTTGATGATATTATGTTAAGTGAAATAAATCAGATGGAAATAGACAAATACCTTATTATTTCACTCATATGTGGAATCTAAAAAACAAAACAAACAAAAAATGAAATGAAAACAAAGTCATAGATACAGCAAACATTAGTGATTACAAGAAAGGAAGGAGGTTGGGGAAGTGGGTGAAATGGATGAAGAAGGTCAACTTTATTGTGATGGAAGGTAACTAGACTTGTAGTGGTGATATTTTGTAGTGTATCAAATGTTTAATTATAATGCTGTATACCTGAAACTTATATAATAAAAAAAATGAGCAAAATGACTATGCAGATAACTAAAACATGGAGAAAAGAAGACCCTAAATATGGTCACTTTCAGTTATATTCCTAACCATGAGGTCAGGGTTTTAATAAATAATACAATACCTTGTAGTGAAAATATCCTTTGTATGTAAATGTGTGCATGTCTAAATTAAGTATTTAGTGTATGGGTTTATGGATATATGAAAGCCAACTTGAAACCACTCCATCCTTTCTTTCTAGTTGCACTTTCTCGTAAAAGGGGAAGGAGCCTCTTCTCAAGATCACTTGAGATTTTTCCTGAGGTAAACAGGATGACTATAGCTGGAGAGCTCAGTGAGACAAGGAGAAAAATTTAGGCATCTGTCCAAAACATATCATATTTGTAACACACGTAAATTTGTGATTAATTATAGGTAGAGTAGGTTACACAGTTTATATATTTCTGTTGTCTTCTGTGGAATAAATATCTGTTGGCTCAATTAAAGTACTATACTTCCATTGGAAGTATTAACAAATGAAAGTGCTGGTTGAGCCTGAATCCCAGTCGTGATATAAAATTCAAATTAACTAGGGGAAATTCAAATGCATTTTCATTTATTAATAACCATGAAAGTCCATAGTCAAGATAAAACCTCAGGCTTAAGAGAGAAAAAGGGAAATACTCAACTATTACAACTAGCAAACAAACAAAAAAGCTAAACAAGACGAAAACAACAGTAAAACCTTTGTATTAATAGGTATGCAATTTGTAATTTGTATTAATAGGTATGTAACTTATAATCTATGTAATTTGTTTAAATGATTTCCTCCTTGAGACATTAACCAGCATTCAGTCTTTAGCGACAGCATTTATGCATACATGTAATTATTTTACACTGTTTAAAATGTTAAGAATTTGTTCATTTTATTTAATAATTTATATGGCACTTGGTATAGAATCTTACAAATAACAATTCATTAAATACCCATAGAGGAACGTACTGTTATCTCATTTTACAGATGAGGCAATTGAGATGTAGAAATGTTTATGTAACTTGCTCAAAGTCACACAGCTAGTCAGTTGCAGAGCCTCAATTTGAATACAGGAATACTGGCTCCAGAGTCTGTTTTCTTGCCAACTACAAATCATGCCTCATTATTTATAAAATGTTTGCATATTATGCAATAATTATATAATGCATTTACATGAAAACATATATATGACTTGGAATGCCAGGGCTATTTAAAACCCAGACGTAGGGGAATTACCTGGCAGTCCAGTGGTTAGGACTCTGTGCTTCCACTGCAGGGGGTATGGGTTCAATCCCTCATTGGGGAACTAAGATCCTGGAAGTCGCGTGGTGCACCAAAAAATAAATAAATAATAAAAATAAAATGAATAAAATCCAGAAGTAAAATGACAAAATATTACAGCTAGAAGTGCTATTAAAAGTTATTTGGCTTAACCTACACATTTCAGAGAAGAAATAGAGGCCCAGATAAATTGACTTGCTCAAGGTTACACAGATATTCAATGGCAGAGGTGAAACAAGAACTCAAGTCTTCTCACTCTCAATCTGATATTATTTTCATTATACTAAATTGCCTTTGCTATTACTAATTTAAATAAATACATCACTATTTATATTTTTGAATAAATGTCACCCTCAAACGCAAAGCTATATGCTTACAGTAGTTATGCTGTGTTTCACCAAATAGTCTCATAACTTGTTCTTTGAAATTATCTTTGAGACTGGATTTGAGCTAATCAAGAAAAATATGGCATAACACACTATGGTCACACCTTATCATACCTTGCTTTTGGCCAAAAATGGCATGTATAACTTGATCCTTAACTTAATTGTTCAGACTTATTACTGAATGGCTTTTGACTATTTCCAAAATTCAACTACCCTTAAAAGACAAAGATTTTTCACCACAGGGGTTATTCTAAAGTATATGAGGCAGACTCTGAGTGCAATTCTAAGGGAGAGTTCCAAAATTTTCTTGAGCAATAAGGAATGTAATTGGAATAAGCCTATAGCCTTTCAAAGTGACAGCTTAGGAAAGACAAACTCATTTGATTGCTTGCTTCCTGATAAGTTTGTTTATTTATCTATCTATCTATTTATTTATTTTGATATGTGTCATTCCATTATTTAGGTCTTTTAGTCTCTCAGCAAGATCTTGTGAATACCAGTGTACAGTTTTTTCGACATCATTTACCAGGTATATTTCTAAGTATTTCATATTTTGATGGTATTGTAAAGGTTATCTTTTTCTAATTTTCAATGTACAGCTATTCATTACTAGTACCTAGATATACAGTGGATATTTCTTTATTGACATATTTCTGGAAACCTTGCTATATTCAGTTATTAGTTCTGTTAGTTCTTTTTTTGAAGATTGTATTGTATTTTTTTACATAGACAATCATGTCATTTAGAAATAAAGATAATTTTGATTCTTCCTTCCTAGTCTGGATACCTTATTTTCTTTTTCTTGCCTGGTTGCCCTGGAAAGTTGTACAACTTTGCATAGAAGGAAAGAGAGCAGACATTATTTACTTACTCTTGATCTTAGGAAGAAAGAATTCAGTCTTTCACCATTAAATATGATTTAAGAATATATATATATATATATATATATATATATATTCTTTTTCAGATTATTTTCCATTATAGGTTATTACAAGATATTGACTATAGTTCTGCCTTGTTGTTTCCGATAACTTTATTTTTTTAAATATTATCACTGTGAGGAATCCAATGTCTTAAATGTTTCAACTAATTGATGGAGTCTAGAAAGGTAATGTGTGTGTGTGTGTGTGTGTGCACAGTTGTGCTGTATTGTGTCTCTTGGGTGACTTTTTCCAGATAAATAAGTTCACATGGAGGATACCATTCATCCTCCCAGGCAAAGGAAATTTATTGGAGATGAATACCTTGGTGTGGTATGTAGGACATGTTGATGACATAGTTGAATAGGTTGTGAGAGTAATAAGGAAGTCAGATAAATAGAACTAGAACTATGGAAAAAACAACGTAGATAACAGTGTGGCAGAGAAGGTCAGATGGAGGAAGTTGCAGTCTAAATAGGAGGAAGAGAAGAGGAACAGGACAAAGGGAGGAATGAGATTAAAGAAAACTTTAAAGTCAAAACTTTGAGTTATTAGTGTATCATTGACTTACCCAGTATTGGGAAGAACAGTGAAAGAGAAGGTTCCCAGTTTTAGATAAATTTGCCCTTAAGATTGCTAGCCATTTGTTTCAACCTTCCTTTTATCCCGTCTGTGAAGCCTTGTTGAAATGATCGAAGGAAAGTTAGGTAGATCATGAACAAATGATGGAAGCACATTACCATTTGATAATCACCTTAAAATAAAAAATAACCATACTTCTCATATTCGCAGTTACTCTGTCACTGATGCCAATCATTGAAACAAATGATTGGCCTTCCAAACTGTCAAAGAGTTGTTTCTCCAATCTCGTTTACCCTGACATACACTTAAGTTGGTAAGTATGAGGTGGGAGAACATCTGAATTCAAGGGTTTTTTTGCCATCTCTTAGAGCTAAATGTCATAGCTTTAACACTTGTTAAAATGTTACAAATAAAACAGGAAGAAAATGCAATGAACTCAATTGCAATGAATCTCAAGAAGTGGCTAGTCACTTAGTTTTCAATCCAGTGATATAGAGTCATCAAAAACCAACTAAATACTGCAAATAATGCCATTCACTGGAAAAAATCCTTTTATTTACTGTCACCAGTTTTGGTTCAGAAGTACCTTCTCTCTTTAGCCTTCCACAAGATACATTTAAGGGAAAGGCATTGCAAGTAAATAAATAGCAAGCTTATGCCTAAATTACTTAGGGATCCAGAAGTCCAGCTGTACTCTCTGAGTAGATAATGAGAGAGAGAGGTAAGCAATTGGCTTATGTCAGAGATAAAAGTGAGCAAACCAGCAGGTAAATGTAATAGGAAAATAATATAATCTTTTCTCAACTGCAGATTTTGGGAACAAGTGCCTGTTCAACACACTTTCGGTACTTGGTGAGTTCCCTGGCTATGGTGGGGGTGGAAGTTGTCATTTCCTGACATAAGAAGGTAGCAGGTGGTGGTAAAAAAAAAAAAAATAGCACCACATTACCACAAAGAAGTGTGCTTTTCTCCATTTTGGGGTGTGTGTGTGTGTGTGTGTGTGTGTGTGCATTGTGGGAGGGTAATACTTTTAAAACCTGACTTCCTTTTATTTGCACTTTGCTTGATAGCAATACAATGTGGCTGTTAAAATGTATATTAAGAGTTGAGATTTTTTAAAAAGGCAGTTAGTGTGTTTTGAGTCATGTACTCTGCCTTAGTTCAGAGCTTGCAGATAAATATGGTAAAATTGTAGTTGAATAATTTTTTAAACGTTAAGTGAACATGGAGCTTGTGGGGGCCACTGTTGCTGTGAAGGAGGAATTTTCTTTTTGATTATTTCTGAAATTTCTGCAATTTGATTCCCAAACACTTAAGTGAATACATTTGATTGTTTTGAGGAAACCATGGAGGAAATTGTAATCAGTTCAATGGTATGGCATCCAGAGCACTTATTTTATCCATTGGCAGGTGACCATTAAGAAAGATAAAATTTTCCTGTTATTAAAAATGACAGCTTCATACAGAAAATAATTCAGATGTGATTCTCAGCAAATAAAAAGAAAAACTCTTTAAAAAGTGGTTTTGTAATCTCCAAATACTTTGCAGTAGCCAATATCAATGATTAAAACAATAGCTAGAAATTACTAAATATGTTTTTAGATTTTATAACTTGAAGAGCCTTTCAGTGACATATTTCAAAAATTATACAGAACTGGATAATTGGAAAAAATATTCTACAGACTTGCAGAGACATTTGTATTCAAATTTAACAGGCATTTACTAAAGGCCTACCAATGAACATTTAGTACAGGTCTGTTCTAAGTGTTGTGAGAAATACATAGATGATTAGGACAGAGTTCCTACTCTCAAAAAGCTTACAATCTAGTGGTTATATAGGCAACTAACTATACTATCAGACAGGATGAAACACATCAGACTATAATAGAGGTATAAGCACTATGCAGTGGGAAGTCAAAGGAAGGAGAGTTAATTCCAATTTGGATGAACTCAAGAGAGTCTTGGAGGAAGAAATGAGATTATAGAAATTCTCCTTTCTATCAAGAATTTTTCTATCAAAGTGGGAAAGTGGGGATGGGAGACTGGACCTTGAAGACATTCCGACTAAATTAAAAGAGAGAGAGACTTTAAAAGGTACATGATGTATTCAAGATCAGCCTGGTATGGTGGAAGCCTAGGGCATTTGGAAGAGTGTAATAAGAGATTGGGCTCAAGAGAGAAAATAGAGCTTTGAATGTCAGATATTTACATCATCAAAGTGTGAATATTTGAAGGATTTTGCACAAGTGCATGATATGCTTCAACCTGTATCTGATAAAGACATCTGTAGAAATATGTTAGTCTAAAATAATAAAGTTGTGATATTTAACATAATAGAAAGGAAGTACAGCTATTGCTCATGTCAAAATGTTGTAAACAGAGATAAAATATGAATGTCTGTTCCTCCTGAAATATTGCTGAGTGTTACTGATACTATGCTGGAAATGTACAAAAAGTTTTCAATTGCTGGTCGGTATTCTTTACTTGCTTGCCTATTCATTTTAGGTAGAAGATGACACTCTATCCTTTGAGTCAAAACAGAATAGAAGCTCATAGTCTTTCTGTAGGAACATATGCAAAAGACTTTAGAAGAAGGGACTTTCTGGGTTTCTTAGATACTTTTCAACTCATACTACAGACTGCAAGAAAACAGTAGATGATATATATCTGCTTCTTTTAAAACAAATTTATCTATTTATTTACTTATTTATTTTAGCTGCATTGTGTCTTTGTTGTTGCTCGCGGGCTTCCTCTACTTGCCGCGAGTGGGGGCTACTCTTCATTGAGATGCGCTGGCTTCTCATTGCGGTGGCTTCTCTTTGCTGCAGAGCATGGGCTCTAGGCACACAAGCTTCAGTAGCTGTGGCATGCAGGCTCAGTAGTTGTGTCTCACGGGCTCTAGAGCGCAGGCTCAGTAGTTGTAGTGCATGAGCTTAGTTGCTCCACGGCATGTGGGATCTTCCCAGACCAGGGCTCGAACCCGTGATCCCTGCATTGGCAGGCAGATTCTTAACCACTGCACCACCAAGGAAGTCCCAATGTATATCTGCTTTTAAAGCCAAAGAACAAGATCAATGAAGGACAACATTGGCTTGTCCTTCATTATATCCCAATCTTGAACTATATTACCTTTCACTCCAGTGAAATGTCATCAGAAATGACCCAAATATTACAAATAATGCCACTCACTGAAAAAATGTTTTATTTACTAACAAAGCATTATGCAGTAAAAACAAATACACAAAATTCCAGTCAAATATTGCACATGCATCAAGCTCCAGAGGCTAACATAATCCCAGGCTTGACTTCAGATGGGGTCTGTGATTCTTTAGGACACTTCAGCCCTGTCCTAGAGAAGAGTAAAATTTCTCGGTCTTTGTGAATCTAGTACCTAAAATATTACTGTGGGATGAAGAGAGTGTCATAAGAAAGGGTCACATATGACAACAATTTTCACAACCTCTTTTCAATCAATATATATATGATGTCATCTCAGACAAATGTGACAACAGTTCTGGTGAGGACCTACAATCTAATTTGATGTTTCATACCTGGGGCATCCTTATTCCAGACTTGGGTTAGAGTGATCTCCAAGTGAATATGTCATTACCTGGTTCTTGGATCCTTGGCTACAGTAGATTTAGCACAAGGGTCTTTGAGGTTAGTCTAGGACTCTCCCCACCTTACCCCCTATAACCCTCCTTTTGGAGACAGATCCAGGGAAAGAGAACCCTCCACTCCTAACACTTTACAGCCATAGCTCTTTGCTCAAATGTGGTGGCTTATAAAAAAGGAGAGTCTGGGAAGAAGAAACATTAGCAGTGATGTGCCACCCTCTCTGTTTCCACCTAAGCCAAGGGCCATGCACCTGTCACAGCATTCCCATCACTGGTGGAAAATTAGTCAAGGAATACAGTCATCTTTTTCAATGACACTTCAGTGTCTGTAATCAGAAAAATACCTCTAAGAGCCAAGAGTTTCCAGAAGACTCAGTTTTCTTCTACTAGTCAGGAGGGTTGTTGATGCTGGAAGGAGAACTGTAGGACCACAGTAATGGTTCCTGGTATGTGGTTACTCTTTAGACAGTGACTTAAAGGACTTTTGGGACTTATTTTTTTTAAGTGAGAATCGATTAATTTATAGGATCCACTTTCTAAGTATAGAAAACATGGTAGAAGATTGAGAAGTAACCAACTAGAAACCTGTTGAGAGAAGACATACTACCAAGAGCCATAAAATAAAACAGGTCCAGCAAAGACAAAACCATGACTAAGGGAGGCTTATATTCAGTCATCTGGGATTACAGTGTTCAGTGTCTTGTACACCTTTCCTATGCCTCTCTTAAAGCCTGATTGAAGGACAGTATATATTATCTGTCATTTAAAATTCAAGAATAGGACTTCCTTGGCGGTTCAGTGGTTAAGATTCTGCGCTTCCAGTGCAGGGGCCACAGGTTTGATCCCTGGTCGGGGAACTAAGATCCCACATGCTGCGCCGTGAGGCCAAAAGATTTAAAAAAAAAAGTAAAATTCAAGACACCCCCCTTTTATTAGATTAATTGTCTTGTTCTTTGGATAGCAAATGTTCCCTGGGAATTTTTCAGAGTAATTACTGAAGGCTCTATGAGTACTTTTTAGGGTAATTACTGAGGGCTAAACAATTCCTTTTTGCCATTTGCATTTTAGTATTTAAAATTCAATTTAAATAATTTTCCATCAGGATTCTTTATGCAGTTTCTGAAGACCCCAATATCTGCTGAGAGGTTTCCATATTATGCTTTGCTTTTTAAAAACAAAATGCTATACCCCTTGGATAATATAGTGTGGAGAAAATGGCTCCAAATTATAAGTAAAACGCAAGTAACTGTGGAGAGAGGGGAAACCACTGAGCACCAAGACCAGAAAGATCTGATACAATGAGCAGAAAGACAAAGGATGCAAAAGCTCTGAGGTCTATTACAGACGATCCAGAAATTCTGAGTTTGTCTGAGGTACTGACATTCCCCAAGAAAAGTTAACAGGTTTAAATTACTGCACTCCATCTTTAAAGGTGGGAGGCTGAAATTCCAAGCCTAAACTCTCCCTATAAGGCAAAAACCTTATCCTTAAGAAAAAGGAGTTTGGGCCCCAGCCAACAAGTAGGAAAGGACTTTTCCTTTCTTTTTCCTTAAAGGAGGGCTTTTTGGCAATCCATGAATTTACACCACATTAGGTAGCTACCTACACCCCAAATCAAGGCCAGCTCCAGAATGCGGCTCTGGAGACTGGTTTAATTTTCCACTTCACCCTTGCTCTTCTTACCAGAACCCTTAAGGTTGGTTTACTCCTCCACTTTCACAGACTATTTATCCTGTGAAGCAGTGGATAGGGTACACTCTCAAAGAGAAAGTTGCAAGAAAGAGAACTGCAAAAAAGTGTAAAGGGCCAGAAGGACATGATTATCTTGGACCTTAGTTTATTTTATGTAAGCTTGGAAGCTTATAACTTTCCTTAAAAAAAAATCCCCCTTCTTGTCCAAATGCTCATGTCTGGTCTGAGACACAAGGTGACATTTAAAAGAGCTGAGGAAAATCCCCACAGCCGTGTCAGCAGTGAGAATAGAAAATACATACTGTTTTCCCACTGTAACATAACTTGTGATCTTCTCATCACTTCTACAAAGTGAAAATATTTTAAATGTAATGTGTAAAATGGAACTTTGTAAAATGGTTACTTGTATTTTGAATAGAAAGTTATTATATACACCATGTTAGCCCAGAGACCACATTTTGAGAAGCCCTGCTTAAGAAAAAAGGAAAGAATAAAAATAGACACCTATAAATCATGTGGATAAGAGGGAGACCCTGAGAGGTGGGAGCAGTGTAAGGACAAACTAATTATTTTTAATGGATGGTAGGAGCAAGAAAGTGGATAGTGGCTAAAGTAATTTTTAATTATCAGTACAGATTTCAACAGCTTCTGCAGTAACCCATTCCCAATACAAATTGGCATGTGCTGGTCTGCAGGATACGAAATGATTGCGAACTAGGATATCTGAGGAAAGGCAACATGTCTGGGCATTATTCACTCTGATGTGAGATTGAGTGATGACCTTCCTTCTTTCTCCGAGTAATTAAAAGTGTATTACTAAGAGCAGAGCAACAAGATACAGAATCTGCTGAAGAGGAAATGTGCTTCAGATCTCAGAAGAGACATTTCGACTCAGCTAAGTGAAACTTCCTAGGAAAATAATAACTCTAAATAACTGCTTTGTCCACACATAGGTATTTCCTCCCCTCATGGAGCTGGCCTATCAGGGAATCATAGATGTCAGAGATAAGAGGAGTTGGGAGCATGATTAGATGTGGTATCTATACAGAACACCCCTATTTATTTATTTATTTATTTATTTATTTATTTATTTATTTATGGCTGTGTTGGGTCTTCTTTGCTGCACATGGACTTTCTCTAGTTGTGATGAGCAGGGGCTGCTCTTTGTTGTGGTTCATGGGCTTCTCTCATTGCAGTGGCTTCTCGTTGCAGAATGCGGGTTCTAGGCACGCGGGCTTCAGGAGTTGTGGCACATGGACTCAATAGTTGTGGCTCATGGGCTCTAGAGCGCAGGCTCAGTAATTGTGGCACACGGGCTTAGTTGCTCCGCAGCACGTGGGATCTTCCCAGACCAGTGCTCGAACCTGTGTCCCCTGCATTGGCCGGTGGATTCTCAACCACTGCTCCACCAGGGAAGTCCTGCATGTGCTTCTTATTGTGGTGGCTTCTCTTGTTGTGCAGCACCGGCTCTAGGTGTGTGGACTTCAGTAGTTGTGGCTTGCGGGCTGTAGAGCGCAGGCTCAGTAGTTGTGGTGCACGAGCTTAGTTGCTCTGCGGCACGTGGGATCTTCCCACACCAGGGATCGAAACTGTGTCCCCTGCATTGGCAGGCAGATTCTTAACCACTGTGCCACCAGGGTAGCCCCCCACCCCTCTTTAAAATAAAAATTCTGATGGAACGTTCTCCTAGGAGAATTAACCAGGTAAAGACTTTCTAAAGTATTTGATTACTGAGCTGTAGTCAGCTCTTAGATATAGTTGCTGGACAGGTTTTCTGGAAATACTGTAAATTATTTCACTTTGAAGATTTTCAAAAATGAAAAAGAAGCCCTGAGATTTGCTATGTGTGCTGATCAGAATCAGGAAGAAATTGTTCTGCTCTCTTCTATTCAATATTTGTGATTACTCATGTATCATAAAAGTATAATTGCCTCCCACACACGTACGCTCCTTGTTCTGTCCCACATTATTTGCAGTCACTTGTAGCACTAGGTCTGCTTTTTCTTGGCTTACTAAAGTGTGTAAATAACCAGAACTCTAAAATAAAGTTGGCTTTTGAGCAAGCAGTTGCATTTGACCTGTGATTGGATGGTTGCTGGGCAGAGCTCCACATCCCAAAATAGAGTGGCAAGTAGAGTGGCAAGTCTCTACTTGCCACTAATATGTCTCAAAGACCACCATTATAAATTAGGTCTTTTAATAATTTTAATAATTCACTTTCCTTTATTAAAATACAGAAACACATTTTGCTGAGATTTTACTAAGAAGTCTCAGTAAAATAACACAGAAAGCTATCCCTGATATTCATTTGAAACAGGTTTTCCCAGAAATAAGCAACCAAATACATAATATTGCTGAAAACACTCTTGAACCATATCATGAGTAAAATTTAATGAAGCTTCAGGTTCAGGTAAACAGATAAATATTCATAAATAAAAATACTAACTTCCCACAAGAACTATATATGGAATAGTTTCTGGTCTGTATATTGCTGGAAATCAGGCTAAATTCAGGCCATCAGTTTCATTTTTTCTCTTATGTTTTTCTTCTTCCCAAGGAAGTGAGTAAAATTAAATAAGGATAGGCTCCTGAAGCAAGAAAAAATTGCTCAAGGAATCTGGCATGTTCCTTCAAATAAATAGCTCATTTAAAATTGGAGTCTGTTCCAGTGTCTGTTACAATATGGATTCCTTCCTGAGAAAGGGAAATCTCAAAAAAAAATAGTAATATGCTCTGAAAAAAATGCCTACTTCATCTTTTGTGTCCATCGCTCTTAGATAAAGGAATATTTATATTCATTACAGCACAGCTGACTAGGGATTTTTTTTTCCATGTTTGAAAGCCTTTCCAACAATCCCAAGCAACTTTTCCTACTAGAAAATAATGTTATCTAAACAAAGGGAAAACATTACCAGCTCTCCCAGAAGGAAGTCAGAAGAATATTAAGGGAGATTCTGTATTCAGGAGCATTTCAAGTTTGCAGTCTAGGATATACAGATGAAAAAGCATTAAAATGAGGCCAGTGAGGGAACAACCAACAGGAAAAATACAGACTTCAGGAAGATAGTCTTGACTTTAAGTTCACATCACTTAAGCAAAAATGTTCTTAATATTTAGTTGGTTCCCCTCTTTTGTGTTTTTAGGGTACACTGTACATTGCCTATGATCACATTTTTCATATTGTGCAGCAATTATCATTCTTCCTCACTAGACTATAAGGTCTAAGAAGACAGAGATCTTGTGCCTTTTTCCACCGCCTATATCTCCAGTAGCAAGCATGCACCTGGCAAATGAAAAATGCTGAATAAATATTTGCTGAATAAATATTGGATGATCCCAACATATTCCAGACATAGATCTAGGTGCTCCAGGGGGTATAAAGGTATATAAGACTCAGCCCCTGACTTCAACAATTTTCTGGCATAGTTGTGGTGGAGTGGGGTGAAAAGGGGAGCAGAGGCATAAATAAGACACAGACATAAGTTACTAACAAAAACGCAGAAGTATGTGCTTTAAAAGAGGTATAAATGAGGGTTTTAAAAAGGAGTTAGGACAACAGTGTTGAGTTAAAGAAGTTTTCACGAAGAACAGGAAATTTGAGAAAGGTCTTCACAAATAAGTAGGACTGGTATGCAAAAAAAAAAAAAAAAAAAGCAAAAAAGATATTCCAAGCTGAGGTAGCAGAGTGAAAAAATGAGAAAAGCTATTTGTGGGGGAAGAAAAAGTCAGTTTGAATAGTATGGAACTCAGTTTGGCTGGAGTTCTGGGCATGTTAGGAGAGCACTGGGAGACAAAATTCTAAAGGTAGATGACACTGTATTTAAGGAGGCCATTGACTGCCAGACTGTATTTTGTGATTTGTTGGGCAATAGGAATCCATTAATGCTTTTTAAGAGCTCATTTTAAGGAAAAAAATATCTGACAGCATTATATAGTATGGAGTAGAAAATGATAAGGGATAGGGAAATAAATTAAGTAATACAGTACTGAACTAGAGTATAAACAATGCAAATATAAAGAATAATATTATGAGAAATAATGCAGTTGTAAAAAGTAGTAATAATAATAATATCAGTTATTAAGCACTTATGTACCTTACACTATGCTAAATAAATTATATACAGCAGCTCAATTAATTCTCACACTGACTCTCTAAGTTAGGTACTATGATTTATTCTCATTTTATCAATGAGAAATTAAAGAATCAGAGAAGTTTAGTGATATACCTGAAGTCACACAGTTATTAATTAAAAGAGCAAGAATTTAAACCCAGGTAATCCTGACTCCTAAACATATGTTATTTCCCCCATAGTATGCTATCTTCCCTAACTTGTTTGGAAGTGGAAAATAAATGACAAAGAGTCAATGCCTCCAAGACTTTGAGGCAACCTGGGAAAACATTAGTGAACTTAATAGCAATGAAGAAGTCAGGAGCAGAATCTGGTTTGAAGTTTTGAGGGATGATGACTTTTGTGCGAGATATATTGATTTTATTTACTGAAATTATTTCATTCAACAAATACTGAGCACTTATTTGTGTTTTGCACAGTCCTCAGTTCTGTTTTATAGCAAGTAAACATAACACACAAGAATCCTTGTCCTCATGAACTTTACATTCTCGTAGGGAAAATATATAAAAACAAAATAAATAAGCAAATATCAAAGAGTATGTTAGTTACAACTGGCAATAGATAAAATAAATACTGAAGGGAGATGGGGAGTGTTGGAGGTGAGCTGCAATTTTAAATAGGAAGATGAGGGAAAGCCTCATGAAAAGGACCTACTTGAGTAAAGATCTGAAGGAGGCGAGGGAGTAAAACAAATAAATAACTAGGCTAAAGCATTTCAGGCACAGGGAACTGCCAATTCAAATGCTTTGAGGCAGGAAGGTTCTTGGTCTGTTCACCTAACAGCAAGAATGGTAAAGTTGCTGGAGCAGAGTGCAAGGGGGAGAATCTTAGAAGATGAGGTCAGAAGAGTAACCAGGGGTCAGATCATGTAGTTAAAATAGGCCATTTGTTTTTTGTTTGTTTGTTTGTTTTAACATCTTTATTGGAGTATAACTGTTTTACAATTGTGTGTGAGTTTCTGCTTTACAACAAAGTGAATCAGTTATACATATACATATGTTCCCATATCTCTTCCCTCTTGCGTCTCCCTCCCTCCCACCCTCCCTATCCCACCACTCTAGATGGTCACAAAGCACCAAGCTGATCTCCCTTTGCTATGCGGCTGCTTCCCACTAGCTGTCTATTTTACATTTGGTAGCGTATATATGTCCATGCCACTCTCTCACTTCGGCACAGCTTTCCCTTCCCCCTCCCCATATCCTCAAGTCCATGCTCTAGTAGGTCTGTGTTTTATTCCCGTCCTACCCCTAGTCTCTTCATGACATTAAGGACTTTTATTTTTCCTCTGAGTGAAATGAGAAGACATTAGGAGTTTTTTTTATCAAAGAGGTGACATTATCTGACAAGATATGACATATTTTCAATAAATAGAAAAGATGGCTTGACTTTCATATGTTGAATTTTAAGATGATAATGAAATATCCAAAAGAAGAGGTGTTATATATAGTTGGAAAGAGAGCTACAGCTCAGGATTGACATGTAGATTTAAGAGTCATTGGCTTTGATAGGAGAGGTGAATGTTCATTAGAGGTTGACTGGATGTTTATTTGTATAGTTCTGATTTCTAATCAGTGACATTAGCAGGTGATGACTTTTATATAAATAGTTAAAAGGAGGTTGAAAACCCTGGGCTTGTGACTTTTTGGTCTGCCACCTAATTTTGCCTGTCACCTAATCAAAATCACTACCTGTGAAAATATTTCAAAGATGTATTTCAGTTTGGGAGCTGAACAACCTCTAATTTTAACCACTCTTTCAACATCGATGTTATTCTTTACAGTCTTGCTTCTTTTTATTTTATAGCACCGTCTCTCTACTTCCTTATCTGAGAAATCTCAAGTATTTAACCCCTTCAATCTGAATGCATAGTTCATACTATTTATCAGCATGTTTAAATAAAGTGTGCATCATATCTTTGAACAAATGTGCTATTTTACTTGCCAGGCAATTGAGGCAAAAAAATAACAATTACAGTTCCTTCAGGGGTTGAATCAAGCCAACTTCAAACATGGATTTGATAATCTACATGGATTTGATAATCCAAAGCAGGATGTTTTATAATTCCTACTTCATTTTTGTTCTTCCCACATATCTTTAAAGTCAATTAACTCCTCCTGCATTTCAGCAGCCTCGAGGCAACTATCCAGGTGCCTAAGCTAAACTTTGTTTTAGAACAAAGGTCATGGACCTAGCTGGGTCAACTTTTTGGGGATTTTGATTCTCCGTATTGATGCCATGGTCTTTTGTTTTGGATAATTGAGAGGTGACTAAATGACCCTTGTTATTGCAAGTAATTAAAGAGAGGCTGGTTGCCCACTAATTTTCAGACATCTGGGGAAGATATGAAACAAATCAGTGGCCCCTATATGATGGTTCAAGGACAATGCTGGGTTGGCTATATCTGAATCATATGGAGATCTTTTTAAAAATATAAATTTCAGGCCCTAAATACTGAATCAGAATCTCTAGAGGAGACACCAGAAAATCTAAGGAAGGTTGTAATATTTTTTAAACTTCCCCAGATGAGTGTGACAATCAGTGATGTTTGTGAAGCTGTGGTTTACATCAGAGCCTCTCAAATGTTAATATGCCTAAGAATCACCTGTGGTTCTTCTTAAATTGCTGATTGTGTTGCAGCAAGTCCCAGATGGGATCTGAGATTCTTTTGCATTTCTAAAAAGCTCTCCAGTAATGCTGGTTCATGGATCACATTTTGAGAAGTCAGGGGCTAGATTACTTCTCAGGTTCCTTCTAGCTATACTGTCTTGTGATTCTAAAGTGTCTTATGGAACTTGTGACTAATCACCCTCATTCACATCAGAACTTTCCATTAAAGGTAATAGATTTTTCTACACATAGGCTTTATTTTTTCAAAAATTTCTAGACAATAATTGGCTTAATTTTTTTTCATTTGCAGCTCTGATTCTGTTTCTCACTTTTTAGTTTACGACACATAACTGAAAAAGTCACAGAAAGATGATCCATCCAAGTTAATCACCTGTGAAGAGTTGTGGACCCACTGAGTAGTAAGGGAAACCTTTCTTCTAGGTGAACCAAAAAAAAGAAAAACAGCCTGCCAAACACCAGTAAAGAGATGACTGTCATCATATGGGAATTTGAAGAGCTACTATATGGCACATTTATGATCAAATGGGAGAGGATCAACTGTTATGATGTCCCAGAAGGCCTTTTAACTGAGTAAAGAAGAAGGGAAAATTATAACAGCTTGTCATCTCTGCTTGCACATTAGACTTCAATGTAGTTAATGTAGACAAATCCAAAGCAAACATGCAGATAGTTATTTGAAAAAAAACCAAATCATGTATAGAAGCCCAGACCAATGCAATAAAAAGGAGGTTATTCTATATTCAGTCTCCCCAGCCCATCGATGATCAGTCTTTTAGAAAGAGCAGGAGTAGATTATAAATTTAGGTTTTTAACCACCATTTAGCAAAGGCAGTTTCTCTAGAAAGAAACATGCATGCTAATGACACATGTGCTGGGACAGATGGATCCAATACAGATTTTCGATACTTCATCTATGCAGTGACATACACTGTCATTCTTGTGCCAGGTCTCATAGGGAACATATTAGCCTTGTGGGTATTTTATGGCTATATGAAAGAAACCAAACGGGCTGTGATATTCATGATAAACCTAGCCATTGCTGACTTACTACAAGTCCTCTCCTTGCCACTGAGGATCTTTTACTACTTGAATCATGACTGGCCATTTGGGCCTGGCCTCTGCATGTTTTGTTTCTACCTGAAGTATGTCAACATGTATGCAAGCATCTACTTCTTGGTCTGCATCAGTGTGAGAAGATTTTGGTTTCTCCTCTACCCCTTTCGCTTCCACGACTGTAAACAGAAATATGACCTATACATCAGCATTGCTGGCTGGCTAATAATCTGCCTTGCCTGTCTGCTATTTCCTCTCCTTCGAAGCAGTGATGACACCCCTAGCAACAGAACCAAATGCTTTGTGGATCTTCCTACCAGGAATGTCAATCTAGCCCAGTCTGTTGTCATGATGACCCTTGGTGAGTTGATTGGATTTGTCACTCCTCTTCTGATTGTCCTGTATTGTACCTGGAAGACGGTTTTATCACTGCAGGATAAATATCCTGTGGCCCAAGACCTTGGAGAGAAAAAGAAAGCCTTGAAGATGATTCTAACCTGTGCAGGAGTTTTCCTAATTTGCTTTGCACCTTATCACTTCAGTTTTCCTTTAGATTTCCTGGTCAAGTCCAATGAAATTAAAAGCTGCCTAGCCAGAAGGGTGATTCTAATATTTCATTCTATTGCTTTGTGTCTTGCTAGTCTGAATTCCTGCCTTGACCCAATCATATACTACTTTACCACTGATGAGTTCAGAAGACGGCTTTCAAGACAAGATTTGCATGATAACATAAAACTCCATGCAAAATCATTTGTGAGCAGCCATACCACTTCTACCTTGACAACTGAATTATGTTAAAAAAAAAAAACTGGATGTGGACTGAAATGCAAGCATATCAGAACACACCTGCAATACCCCAAGCCACTGGGAAGTAATCATGGGACGTACTCACAGCTTTTCAGTTATGCTCTATCTTACCCATATGAGGATTTCACATCTTCATAACACAACCTATTTAGAGCATTACACTCCACTATCATTTATGTTGAGATGTCCATGTAGTAATTTGTCATGAAGTCTTTAAGACTTAAGCTATAAAATTTCAGTGACATACTATACACATATGATCTCAACTAGAGCCAGCAGTTGTATCTGTGAACCTAAGACAAGGAGAGACTATTAGGTTGAAGTCATTATAAGCACTTAGTTTTGTTACAATGGACACTGAGTTTCTTTGTATTTAGAAGCAATGTAATTGTCTATTTATACTAGTAATCACAGTTTATATGTCAATATCATATTTTAGTTGTCTTTAAGTAGGATGGACATTATATTATTCTGCAAAAACAGTGTTAAAATCATGGACTATTTTTATCTCCATATGTGATTACACTCTAGAGTTTGAAGACTCAAATAGCTATTTCCTTCATTTCAATATCAGTATGAAAAATCATCTGTCACATCTATTAATAGAATGAAAATCTGAACTCAGACCTCTGGTATGTTTAAAATAAGAACAAGAAATAAATTCACATACTCTCTATGACTGTATAAATTGCCATATTTAACCTAACGAGGGCAGGTGGCTTGTCAAAGTTCATACAGTGTGACCCAAATTGCCTTTAAAGGTCCAGGAGAAAGCAGATAGGTGATAATCATAGTTCTGATTCTCTTAAACTATTTCCAGAGAACACCTCTGAAGATGTATGGATCTGCCAAATAAAGGAAATGTCCACCATGTTTCTAGAGTGACATCAAGGTACCTCTGACATGTTACTGCACTTTCTGAGCCTATGGAAGAAGTAGTGCACTAAGTTTAGGCCACTAAGTTTAGGCCAGAGCAAAAAGATGAAGTTATTTCTTATTTTTAAGTTAGGTGGCAACTGTCAAGCTGCATTCACAAGCCAGAGTAGGTTTGGAGGCAGCCAGGCATGTGGACCCTAGAGTCTTCAGTAATTTTACTGGCCCAGCTTTGCCCCAGTCATACCATTGTAAGGCTAGCACAGCCTCCCTCCCAGCATCTGGGGAAGTCAATATTTTCCCCTTTTGAGAAAAGTGGAGAAGATTAATTTTGGCCACATTGGACACCCATTAAAATGACTTGCCTGCTACCTGTTTAGTACTAGTATGCATGAAACAGACCCAGGATATGAGTAGTAATTTAACCTGAGGTCTTAAATATTAGAATACTTTGAAAAATATTTTGGCAAAAAGCTCTAAGTTTCAAAGTGTGCTTTAATTAAAATCTGTGTGCTATAAAATGAAGAAACATGCTACTTCCTATCTGGAAGGAAAGTGAAAATCAAGGAAGAGCTCCATCATATTTAGAGAAAGGGAGTTATTTTAAGCACACAGTTACAATACCAATATGTTTGGGGAAAAAAAAACTGGTGAAATTAAAATGGATTCTAATATCTAAGATGAATGGAAATTTTTCTAATGTTTTCTCTAGGAAAGTGTTGATTTGCTTGTACTTTGTTATTAAGATATTACCCTGGTAGAAGATTGACTTTGTGCTGCTAGTAGTAGTGTATGTATTTATATCCTAATTATTCATCGTAAGGTACATATTTTGATGTGTTAAATGAGTTCTAAATGAGTGTTAAATTGTGTTTTAAAGTGGGTAACTGTAATTATGCCTGGTCTCTTTGCTTTAGAGTGATTTGTGTTTGAACATAATTCAGTGTTGTAATGGGATTGGAAGTAAAAATTTTTTGGGTACTTGTAATGAAAGGGACTTGTCTATACTATATGTGTTTATTATTTTCTATATTACCATGAATTACACTTTTTAGGGTCATTTTGGGAGACCAGTGATTTAATTTCATTAACATATTAATTTTACTTTAAACATATCTATTATTTTAAACAGGAGGGAAATATATCCAGGAGATTACTGAACTTCTTAGAGGAAATGTTGAGGTTATAGCCCATTTATTAGGCAGTCCAGAAGCCCTTGAAAATTATTTATATCATTTGAGGAAAAGGCAGAAAGAACAAGTGTCCAGTATTCTTATGCTTCTTAGCTAGGACCACACCTTCTCTTCAGGCCTGCCCATCTAAGTTTGTATTCAATGCTGTGATTTACTTTATCAAGCCCTCCTCATCATCAGTATGTTTTGTCTTCTGTCCTATTCCCTTGTTCTAGTCAGTAACTGATAAATTTATTCACACTAAGGTACTAATGACTGTTAACTTAATATTAATTTGCCAAGGGATATCTGAATTCTAGGCCTTAGGGATGATCTTTAACTCAAAGTGTAAATCTCTCGCTTTTAATGGAGGGATTAAAGACACTGAAGCAGACTGCGAAGGCAGATATTTTGAAGAAAGTGAGTCTTACAGCAGTGCCTTTCAGGTTACATATAGTAAGTGATCACCTATTTTTCTTACAATAATGGGGATGCTAAATTTTAAGAAATATATCTACAAACATGACTATCAGTTTCTCAGATCTCTGCTTGTTTTCTTTTTCTTTTTGACTTTTTCTCCTTCCAACTCTGGATCTGATTTCCAGGGAAAAGTCTAAACTTGGAGAGAAGTACTGTTGCAGCTCCCATCCAGACAGCTGTCTCTTGAGTGTCTCCTTTCCTTGGAGAATTTTCTCTCCAAACCTCCCATTTGTCACTTTCCGGGTTTAATGAAAAAAGTAAAACCCTCAAAAAGTAAACACCATCAACTACAACAATATACAATTCAAGATAAATGAACTCACATTTCCTATTAAAGTTATTTGAGTTCTCATTGCAAAATGTGCACACGATTATTCCAACAAATATATTTTAAAGTGGCTTTCTAAAAAATTTTTATTCATTTATTTATTTATTTTTTGGCTGCATTGGGTCTTCATTGCTGAGCGTGGGCTTTCTCTAGTTGTGGTAAGTGGGGTTTACTCTTCATTGCAGTGTGTGGGCTTCTCACTGCTGTGGCTTCTCTTGTTGCAGAGCATGGGCTCTAGGCACGCAGACTTCAGTAGTTGTGACACATGGGCTCAGTAGTGGTGGCTCGCGGGCTCTAGAATGCAGGCTCAGTAGTTGTGGTGCATGCACTTTGTTGCTTCAAGGCCTGTGGGATCTTCCTGGACCAGGGCTCGAACCCGTGTCCCCTGCATTTGCAGGCGGATTCTTAACCACTGCACCACAAGGGAAGTCCCCAACAGATATTTTTAATATGGAGTGACTTCCATGTTATTATTATTGTCATTATTGTTATTGTTATTATATTCAAATGGTTTATATATTTTCATTGTCACTTGGTTTCGGAACTAATTCTGTTAACCTGTAATTCCATGAAAAGGAGTCATCTGCTCTAGGAACAATAGATCAAACTACCTTGGTCTGAAACTATGCATAAGTGGAACTCCTGTGCAACGTCATTTTTCTGTCATCTTTTTGTTTTTACTCCCAAAACACTGTGAAAATGTTGCACTTGGAATGTATTTATGTCTATAATTTATAATATGCATTTTAATAATAAAGATGGTCTCTCGATTTGCATAGAAAATTTCTGCCTCTAGAATTCAATGTCACTTTTTCAGCAAACTGATGTAATTGATGATCTTTGTCAGTGTTCTCACATGCATGGATGTAAGTCCCCTGAGGCTCTACTCTCCCTTTCTCTCTGGAGTGGTGCATTCTATTTTCAAATGGAAAGATGAACCACTTCCCCATCCTACCCTACACCTGCCATCCACTCTTCCCATACTGTTCACACCCTACTAAAATTATTCCCCATCCTCACTTGTTGACCAAGTTTATCCAAATGACTTAAATACCTGTACCTGGTAAAGTATAGTCTTTGGGCAGAAAAGGAGATGAGGGAACAGAAGGAATGTTTTCTCTTTAATCTTAAGGGTTTTTAAGACCCAACAGTTTGATTTTTCTTATAGATTAGCAGGGAAAAAGTGTTATCCTTCACTGTCCCCCTCTGCTCTTCTCAAAACAGATCTACATAAACAAAACAAAACAAATAGTAAAGTCAGAAGAATTGTCTCTGGCTCTCCTCTCATCCTAGTTATCTTTCTTCCACTTTAGCAACTCCCTCATCTCACCTATATTCCTAATGCTTTCAGGAGACCCAAGTATCTTCTGCAATAACCAAGTTGGTATGAATTACACATTTTGACTGCTACAGAAAAATGTTCCTAGGAAGTGGTAAAGGCTTTCCTAAGGATAAATTTCTGAGGTTTTGGTAGACTTGAAGAAAATAATGGGATATAAATATGAGATTTGACCCACACATCAAATGTCCTCAAATAATGTACATCCCTCCTACATGCCTTCTTGAAGCCACCTAACAAGTAATTTCATTGCCTTCACTGTACCATATTTTGAGGGGGAAGAAGTGAGAGATAAACTCTCAGGTAAATGTGGCTCTTTCAACTTATTTATTCCTCCATAATTAAAGGATGTGATGTGTGTTTGAAGGGCAGGCAGTGAGCTGTATCTTTGTTGAACTTCACAGATAATTTCTTCAGCAGAACTTCCTCAGCCTTAAACACTTGATTTTTCCAAGACCTTATTTCTTCTTCTATTTTTTGCTGACTAAGTTCTCTTCATCTAACTCCTTACTGAACATCCGCTTATTCATCTATAGGCATAGTCCTTATTTAAGGCCTTACATTTTCCTTCTTGGATCTCTTCAAGGAATAATAGAGCAACTGTTCATTGGTGGGAAGTGGGCTGTAATTAGACCTATCACTCTGACCCCAATATCTTCCTTTTTGCAGGAGCTTCAGAAGCAGAGCTGAGAGGCAGATCTAGGATCTCTGTTCTTCAAGTTTGGTTCTGTCCCTCAATGGAAAGATGTTTTTCAGCCTTTCCTAAATAATGTTGAATATTCACAACTTGAACAAAGACCAGGATCATTTATACCTTTTAAAGTGCCAATCTAATGAGAAGAAAAAATAAACAAAAACAGCTTGAAACAATAACGATCCAAGTTTGAGGCTCAGGGAATGAAACTATGAAGGAAGTAATCTTACTATAAACTTCCTACACCATACCTGGATAAAATAAAACATTGTAATAATGGATTCAAAATAGTGTCACTAAATAAGTTTAACTTTTTCACTCAGATGCATATAAAGATAGATATGTAGATATATATATATAATATGTATAACTTATATATATGTATTTTACTATGGAAAAATTCAAATATATTCAAAAGAAGAAAAGAAGAACAATTAGTATAAGAAACCCTCATGTACCCATTACTCAGCTTCAACCAACAGCAACACATGGCCAGTCTTCTTTCCTCTATGTCTGCACCCACTGTCCTTACCCCAGATTATATAAAAGTACATTTCATACATTATATAATTCAAAATTTTAATATTTTAATAAGTTATAGTACCATTTAAATGAGCTATTTAATGTATGATCAAAAGGGGTAAGGGATAAGAACTGGTTTTAGATGTTTTTTCAGTAATGACATCAAACACTAAACTCTAACAAGTATAAAAATTTACTTTTTATCAATCTGAACCAGTTCCAACTTAGATAAAATCATCTATTAACCTGATCTTTTTTGCCTTAGCTAAGCCTTCCTTCTACTGCAGAAGTGTGATACAGAATAATGTTGATTTCAGTTCAGGGATCCCTCCATCCAAGTTTTTTATGACTCTCATGGGAAGGAGTCCAGCACATTCAGGTCCACTAAAAGTAAAAATATCACTGCTGACAGCTTGAATTTCTACATTTTTGGCAAAATCGTCTACTAAACAATACTTCTAGAGCAGTATTAGAATGCATCCATGTAAATGTACATTCTGACATTTTTCTGAGACCTATGTCATTGTTATGTAAACTCTGTGAATACTGCTCATAGTTAGGTGGCTATATTTCTCTAAAATTTCCCTCAGACATTTCACATTTTCTTCCTTTGAATCTTTTTTTATAATCTCTTTTGGTTAAGCTATAGTTTTATCTGTGATTAATAGAAATGTGGCTTAAACTAGATAGAAATGTATTTCTCTTTCATGTAAAAGTCTTAGCCAGTTGGTGGCTTTTTTTGAAAGATATTTGGATATACATTTCTGGTCTTATAATTCCAGCACATTTGGGGTGTTTTCTTAATCTGAATGGTGCAAGTTTTCCTATCACATTCACATTATAGCTAGTCGCATGGGGGAATGAGGAAAGGGACACATGCTTTTTCTTTTTAAGGGGGTGACTGGGAGTGTTGAAAATCCTTTTTGCTTGCAACTCACTGATTAGAAATCAGCTACATGGCTCTGCTAAGCTGCACAGGAGACTAGAATATGTAGTCATTATTACAGGTTGCCATATGCTGAGCTAAAAATTCTTTTATTATAAAAAAAACACAAATATGATGTAACAACGTGTATTATCTATCATTCCATGGATATCAGAAGTACTAGGGATGTCATTTTGCCCCAAGAATTCCATACAAACCATAAAACCCAGTAGTCTCTTGTATGCTCATTCCATGTTATAAAACCATCACTTCCCTCTAATGGAGCAGCAAATTTTCTTCCCTCTTGAGGTTATCTTAAATCATCCAATGGCACTTTTACCTACAGCAAAAGGAGGGGCAACCTCCAGAAAAAAGTTATAGTGGTGGTGCTCTGGGAGTGTATGGACAACACTTAAAACCTGCAACATGGGGGATCAAAAAAGGTTATGGGAAGTGATTGCATTGCTCAGGATCCCACCTATACTTTCTTTACTCTGTTCCCAGAGAGGAAGCAACACTTCCCTTTCCTGACTTCCCACCAGTCAGCTCAGATGCAAAGCGTAGGCTTGCCCTCAAACTTGATTGGTCCAAGGAATTAAAATTTCTTCAAAAAGCGTCTTGCAGTACCTGTTTCTTCTGCCTAGAATGTTCTTCCAACAGTTACCTTTTCCCTTCCTTCAGTTAAAGTTTGTCAGTTCTCAAAGTTGACCACCCTAACTAAAGAGCTCCCCACCCCTCTAGACACAAGTTCATTTCTAATAAGTTATCTTGATTTTTTTCTCATGGCTTCTTATAATTTGTACTTATTTTATTTATTTGTTTATTGTTCACCTGTCCTATTTGAATATAAGATTTTTTTCTCCTTTGTGTCTACAATGCCTACCTCACTACTTGCAACATAGTAGACAATAAAAAATATATATGTTGGGAGAGTGAGATCAGTAACATGATAGCATAAGACATTCCTCCTTGGTATACCTCTTTTAAATCAACAAATTAGACATCCATACACCAACAAGAGCACATTTGTGGGAACTTCTGGACTTTGTACATTGCTCTAAAGGACCCAAGTTGTCCACCAGTGCAGATAGTAGGATATAGACAGATCACCATATGGGTTGCAGAACCAGCATAACCAGTATGACTGCCTGGACTCCACTTGCTACTGTTGGGCAAGAATTGGGTGAGTACAGAATTCAGCAGATACTTACCCTCAAGAAAGGATTTGCAGAACTCCAGCCTCCTGAATGGAGAATCTAAAACAACTTTGGATAAGAAAAAAGAAAAAAAGGAAAAAACATGAATTTTGTCACAGTGGAGATGGTGAAAGAAACTTTCTCAGTGCCGTACCACCCCCCAAAAGGCATTGATTGTGGCTGGTTTATCTGGTGGAGGTGACCTCTCCTGTGGAGAAAGAGAGGGCTTCCCCTTATGCCAGCTAAATGGGATGCTGCTGGAGAAACCAAGTTCTCTCCACCAGCACCCAGAGTACTAAGGTGAGGGCTCTGAAACTGGGGGAATGGAGCATATTAAGATAGAGGCAGATTAGAATTTCAAATGGCTTTGAGGGACTTGGGCTCAGCAGAAAGTCCATCCACATGTCTCTAGGAGTGCCACAACTGGAGATTTATCTACTAGGTCCTCAGACTCCCTAAACACACCTCACCAAGTGTTAGACCCAGACCTCCCTCCAGTCTGCTGCCAGTTCCTTGTGTGTGCTCCCAAATACATCATGAAGAGCAAGCTCAGGACACAGAAAGTGTGCTCTGAAAATAGGCAACTGTTTCTCAAGGGAAAAACCAAAACATGTGCTGTAGCACTACTTTCTGAAATACAAAAGAGAGGTTTCTAATAGCCAGTCTTGTTAATTATAAGAACCAAAGAAGACATAAAAGCTTAGTTAAGGAGACATCTGCTACTTCAAATGTGAAAGCAGAAACACAAAGCTACAAATTTTTTTTAATTCAAGGAAATATGGCATCACAAAAACAAAATGATATTTCACCAGCAACTAAACTAATCTAACTAATATAGACTTCAAAATAGCTGTTATAAAGAAATTTGATGAGCTACAAGAAAACTCAGAAAAAATTCAACAAATTAGTAATAAAAAAAGAAGTTATTTACTGAAGAGTTTAAATTACAAAAAAGAACCAAACAGAAATTCTGGAGCTGAAGAATTAAATAAATGAGATTTAAAAAATGCAATAAAAGGCATCTGTAGCAGGGCAGACTTGATGGAAGAAAAAATAAGTGACTTGCAGGTAGAAATATGAAAATAATGCAGTTAGAAGAGGAGTGGGAACTAAGAGTTAAAGAGTGAAGAAAGCCAACCAGAGCTATGAGATTCAATAAGAAAGGCAGATATTAGAATAATTGGGCTTCAGGAAGGAGAAAAGGAGAAGGGAGCAGAAGTTTATTTAAAGAAATAATAGCTGAGAACTTTTCAGACCTGGGAAAAGACTTGGACATGTAAGTCCAAGAAGCTAATAGAACGCCCTGTAATCTCAATGTAAAAAGACCTTCTCTAAGACTCATTATAATGAAACTGTCAAAAAATAATGATGAAATCATCTTAAAGGCAACCAGGGAATAAAGGAAAGTAACCTACAAAGGAAACTCCATTAGGTTATCAGCAGATTTCTCAGCAGAAACTCTACAGGCCAGGAAAGTGTGGAATGATATATTCAAAGTGTTGAAGGTTAGAAATTGCCAACCAAGAAAAATTTATCTGGTAATGGTATCTTTCAGATAAGAGGGAGAAATAATGATTTTCCTAGACAAACAATTGCTGTTGGAGTTCACCACCACTAGATCTGCCTTGCAAGAAATATTGGAAGTTCTTCAAGCTGAAATGAAAAGACACTAATCAGTGGCAGGAAAACCTATGAAAGTACACCACAACCTGGTAAAGATGAAAGATAGTCAGATTCAGAAAACTGTAACTCTATATTAGGATGGTGTGTTAACCAATCAACTATAGTAAAAAATGTGAAAGGAGAAGAGTAGTAAAAATAAATACAGCTACAATAAATTGTTAACAATTACATGGCATAAAGAGAAGCAAATTATAACATCAATTACACAAAAAAGAGGAGTAAAAGAGTGGAGTTTTATAGGCATCCAAACATAAGTTGCTATCAACCTAAAATAGACTGTTCAGAAACCTAGAGTAGATCCACAAAAGATAAAGAAATGGGAAACAGAAAATACCACCATGGAAATTAACCAATTTACAGAAGTATGCAGAAACAGAGAGAAAAAGAAACAATAGAAATACAAAACAATCAGAAAGTAATTAATAAGATGATATAAATAAGTCCTTATGTATTAATAATTAGTATAAATATAAATGGATTGAACTTACCAATTGAAAGGCACACAGTGACTGGATGGATATAAAAAATACGAGACCCAACTATATACTGCCTAAAAGAGGCCTATTTCAGATTTAAGGACATGTGTAAATGCAAAGGGAAGAGATGGAAAAACATAAGTCATGAAAGTGGAAACCAAAAGATATAATAACCATAAATATGTACACACCAAACATTGGAACACCTAAATATATTAAGTAAATACTAATAGCTCTGAAGGGAGAAACAGACAACAATGCAGTAATAATAGGGGACTTTAACACCCCACTTTCAAAACTGGATGAATCATCCAGACAGAGAAACAATAAAGAAACAATGAACACAAACCATACGTTATACCAAATGGACCTAAAAGACAGCGATAGAATATTCCATCCAAGAGCAGCAGAAGAAGTATTCTTCTCAAGTGCACAGAGAGCATTCTCAGCGATAGATCATATAAGACATAAAACAAGTCTTAGCAAACACAAAAAGATTGAAGTAATATCTAGTATCTCTTTTTCTTTTTTTTAACATTTTTATTGGCGTACAACTGCTTTACAATGGTTTGTTAGCTTCTTCTTTATAACAAAGTGAATCAGTTATACGTATACATATGTTCCCATATCTCTTCCCTCTTGTGTCTCCCTCCCTCTCACCCTCCCTATCCCACCCCTCTAGGTGGTCACAAACCACCGAACTGATCTCCCAGTGCTATGCGGCTGCTTCCCACTAGCTATGTATTTTACGTTTGGTAGTGTATATATGTGCACGCCACTCTCTCACTTTGTCACACCTTACCCTTACCCCTCCACATATCCTCAAGTCCATTCTCTAGTAGGTCTGTGGCTTTATTCTCGTCTTAACCCTAGGTTCTTCATGACCTTTTCTTTCATTTTTTTTTATTAGATTCTATATATATGTGTTAATATATGGTATTTGTTTTTCTCTTTCTGACTTACTTCACTCTGTATGACAGACTGTAGGTCCATCCACCTCACTACAAATAACTCAATTTCGTTTCTTTTTATGGCTGAATAATATTCCATTGTATAAATGGGCCACATCTTTATCCATTCATCCGAAGATGGACACTTAGGTTACTTCCATGTCCTGGCTATTGTAAATAGAGCTTCAATGAACATTTTGGTACATGACTGATGTTGAATTATGGTTTTCTCAGGGTATATGCCCAGTAGTGGGATTGCTGGGTCATATGGTAGTTCTATTTTTAGTTTAGTTTTGTTTTTGTTTTTGTTTTTGTTTTGCAATCCGTGGGCCTCTCACTGTTGTGAACTCTCCTGTTGTGGAGCACAGGCTCCAGACGCGCAGGCTCAACAGCCATGGCTCACGGGCCTAGCAGCTCCAGGGCATGTGGGATATTCCCGGACCGGGGCACGAATCCATGTCCCCTGCACCAGCAGGCAGACTCTCAACAGCTGCACCACCAGGGAAGCCCCTATTTTTATTTTTTTAAGGAACCTCCATACTGTTCTCCATAGTGGCTGTATCAATTTACATTCCCACCAACTGTGCAAGAGTGTTCCTTGCTGGTTTCCTCTCCAGCATTTATTATTTGTAGATTTGTTGATGATGGCCATTCTGACCAGTGTGAGGTGATACTTCATTGTAGTTTTGATTTACATTTCTCTAATGATTAGTGATGTTGAGCATCCTTTCATGTGTTTCTTGGCAATCTATATCTTCTTTGGAGAAATGTCTATTTAGGTCTTCTGCCCATTTTTGGATTGGGTT
>NC_041234.1:54751407-54758662 GCF_002837175.3 Physeter macrocephalus
ATTTCATACTTTTACATGTACCTGTCCAGTTTTCCCGGCACCACTTATTGAAGTGGCTGTCTTTTCTCCACTGTATATTCTTGCCTCCTTTATCAAAGATAAGGTGACCATATGTGCGTGGGTTTATCTCTGGGATTTCTATCCTGTTCCATTGATCTATATTTCTGTTTTTGTGCCAGTACCATATTGTCTTGATTACTGTAGCTTTGTAGTATAGTCTGAAGTCAGGGAGCCTGATTCCTCCAGCTCCATTTTTCATTCTCAAGATAGATTTGGCTATTTGGGGTCTTTTGTATTTCCTTACAAATTGTGAATTTTTTTGTTCTAGTTCTGTGAAAAATGCCACTGGTAGTTTGAAAGGGATTGCATTGCATCTGTAGATTGCTTTGGGTAGTAGAGACATTTTCACAATGTTGATTCTTCCAATCCAAGAACATGGTATATCTCTCCATCTATTTGTATCATCTTTAATTTTTTCATCAGTATCTTACAATTTTCTGCATACAGGTCTTTTGTCTCCTTAGGTAGGTCTATTCTTAGATATTTTACTCTTTTTGTTGCAGTGGTAAATGGGAGTGTTTTCTTAATTTCATTTTCAGATTTTTCATCATAGTGTATAGGAGTGCAAGAGATTTCTGTGCATTAATTTTGTATCCTGCTACTTTACCAAATTCATTGATTAGCACTAGTAGTTTTCTGGTAGCATCCTTAGGATTCTCTATGTATAGTATCATGTCATCTGCAAACAGTGAGTGTTTTACTTCTTCTTTTCCGATTTGGAATCCTTTTATTTCTTTTTCTTCTCTGAATGCTGTGACTAAAACTTCAAAAACTATGTGGAATAAGAGTGGTGAGAGTGGGCAACCTTGTCTTGCTCCTGATCTTAGTGGAAAAGGTTTCAATTTGTCACCATTGAGGACGATGTTGGCTATGGGTTTGTCATATATGGCCTTTATTATGTTGAGTAAAGTTCCCCCTATGCCTACTTTCTGCAGGGTTTTTATCATAAATGAGTGTTGAATTTTGTCGAACGCTTTCTCTGTATCTATTGAGATGATCATATGGTTTTTCTCCTTCAATTTTTTAATATGGTTTATCACGTTGATTGATTTGCGTATGTTGAAGAATCCTTGCATTCCTGGAACAAACCCCACTTGATCATGGTGTATGATCCTTTTAAGGTGCTCTTGGATTGTGTTTGTTAGTATTTTGTTGAGGACTGTTGCATCTATATTCAACAGTGATATTGGCCCGTAGTTTTTTTTCTTTGTGACATCTTTGTCTGATTTTAGTATCAGGGTGATAGTGGCCTTGTAGAATGAGTTTGGGAGTGTTCCTCCCTCTGATATCTTTTGGAAGAGTTTGAGAAGGATAGGTGTTAACTCTTCTTGGGTCATCTTGTTTCCATTGTCGTTGGACACTACATAATGATAAAGGGGTCTATCCAAGAAGAAGATATAACAATTTTAAATATTTATGCACCCAACATAGGAGCACCTCAATACCTAAGTCAAATACTAACAGCCATAAAAGGGGAAATTGACAGTAACTCATTCATAGTAGGGGACTTTAACACCCCACTTTCACCAATGAACAGATCATCCAAAATGAAAATAAATAAGGAAACACAAGTTTTAAATGATACATTAAACAAGATGGACTTAATTTATATTTATAGGACATTCCATCAAAAAACAACAGAATACACATTTTTCTCAAGTACTCATGGAACTTTCTCCAGGAGAGATCATATGTTGGGTCACAAATCAAGCCTTGACTTCCCTCTTAGAACTGCTTTTGCTGCATCCCATAGGTTTTGGGTCATCTTGTTTCCATTGTCGTTGGACACTACATAATGATAAAGGGGTCTATCCAAGAAGAAGATATAACAATTTTAAATATTTATGCACCCAACATAGGAGCACCTCAATACCTAAGTCAAATACTAACAGCCATAAAAGGGGAAATTGACAGTAACTCATTCATAGTAGGGGACTTTAACACCCCACTTTCACCAATGAACAGATCATCCAAAATGAAAATAAATAAGGAAACACAAGTTTTAAATGATACATTAAACAAGATGGACTTAATTTATATTTATAGGACATTCCATCAAAAAACAACAGAATACACATTTTTCTCAAGTACTCATGGAACTTTCTCCAGGAGAGATCATATGTTGGGTCACAAATCAAGCCTTGGTAAATTTAAGAGAATTGAAATTGTATCAAGTATCTTTTCTGACCACAACACTATGAGACTAGATATCAATTACAGGAAAAGTTCTGTAAAAAATACAAACACTTGGAGGCTACACAATACACTAGTTAATAACGAAGTGATCACTGAAGAAATCAAAGAGGACATCAGAAAACACCTATGTTCCATTTATTGATGTGTCTGTTTTTGTGCCAGTACCATAATCCTTTGATTACTGTAGCTTTGTTGTTTAGTCCGAAGTCAGTGAGTGTGATTCCTCCAGCTCTGTTCTTTCTCAAGATTGTTTTACCTATTTGGGGTCTTTTGTGTTTCCATACAAATGTTAAAATTATTGGTTCATGGTCTGAAAAATACCCTTGGTATTTTGATAGAGATTGCATTGAAAATGTAGATTGTGTGGATAGTATCATCATTTTAATAATATTAACTCTTCCAATACATTAACATGGTGTATCTTTCCATCTGTTTGTGTCATCTTCAATTTCTTTCTTCAGTGTCTTACATTGTTCTGAGTACAGTTCTTTTACCTCCTTATTTAGATTTATTCTTAGGTATTTTATTCTTTTTGATGAAAATGTAAATAGGATTGTTTCCTTAATTTTATTTCTGGTACTATGTTGTTAGTGTAAAGAAATACAGCAGATTTCTGTACATTAATTTTTATCCTGCAACTTTGCCATATTCACTGATGAGCTCTTATGGCATATTGAAGATTTTCTATGTATACTATCATAGTATATGCAATCAGTGACAGTTGTACTTATTTCCTTCCAAATTGGATTCATTTCATTTCTTTTTCTTTTCTGATTCATGTGGCTAGGACTTCCAGTACTTTTTTGAATAAAAGTAGCAAGAGTGGATGAACTTTGCTTGTTCCTGTCCTTAGATGAAAAGCTTTTAGCTTTTCATCATTGAGTATGAAGTTAGCTGTGGGATTGTGGCCGTTATTATGTTGAGATATGTTCCCTCTAAACCCACTTTCTGGAGATCTTTTATCAATAATGGAAGCTCAAATTATTATTAAATTTTTTTATTAGAGTATAGCTGCTTTACACTTGTGTCAATTTTTGCTGTACAGCAAAGTGAATCAGCCATACATATACATATAGCTCCTCCTTTATGGATTTTCTTCACATTTAAGTCACCAGAGAGCACAGAATAGAGTTCTTTGTGCCATAAAGGTAGGATCTCATTAGTTATCTATTTTATACATAGTAGTGTATATATGTCAATCACAATCTCCCAAGTCACGTCGCCCACCCCTTCCCCCTTGTTATCCATATGTTGGTTCTCTATGTCTGTGTCTCTATTTCTACTTTGCAAATAAGATCATATATAAAATATTTCTAGAGTCCAAATGTATTTGTTAATATATGATATGTGTTTTTCTCTTCCTGACTTACTTCACTCTGCATGAGAGTCTCTTGGTCTATCCATGTCTCTGCAAATGAAAAAATTTCATTCCTTTTTATGGCTGAGTATTATTCCACTGTATATATTTTCCACATCTTCTTTGTCCACTTCTCTGTTAATGGACATTTAGGTTGCATTCATGTCCTGGCTATAGTAAATAGTGTTGCAATGAACATTGGGGTGCATGTATCTTTTTGTTGGGTATATGCCCAGTAGTGGTATTGTTTTGTCATATGGTAGTTCTATTTTTAGTTTTCTAAGGAAACTCCATACTATTTTCCATAGTGGCTCTATCAATTTACATTCCCAACAACAGCATAAGAGGGTTCCCTTTTCTCCACACCCTCTCCAGCATTTATTGTTTGTAGATATTTTGATGATGGCCATTCTGACTAGTGTGAGGTGATACCTCATTGTAGTTTTGATTTGCATTTCTCTAATAATCAGTGATGTTGAGCATCACTTCATGTGTTTGTTGGCCACCTGTATGTCTTCCTTAAAGAAATGCCTATTTATGTCTTCTGCCCATTTTTTGATTCAGTTGTTTGATTTTTGTTATTGAGCTTCATGAGCTATTTGTATATTTTGGAGATTAATTACTTGCCAGACCCTTCATTTCCAAATAATTTCTCCCATTCTGCAGGGTTGTCTTTTCATCATATGATTTCCTTTGCTGTGCAAAATGTTTTAAGTTTAATTAGGTCCACTTTGTTTATTTTTGTTTTTATTTTCATTACTCTAGGAGGTGGGTCAAAAAAGATCTTGCTCTGATTTATGTCAAAGAGTGTTCTACTTATGTTTTCTTCTAAGAGTTTTATAGTATCAGGCCTTACATTTGGGTCGTTAATCCGTTTTGTGTTTATTTTTGTGTATAGTGTTATGGAGTGTTCTACCTTCATTCTTTTACATGTAGCTGTCCAGTTTTCCCAACACCACTTATGAAAGAGACATCTTTTCTCCATTGTACATTCTGGACTCCTTTGTCATAGATTAGGTGACCATAGGTCCATGGGTTTATCTCTGGTCATTCTATCCTCTTCCATTGGTTTATATTTCTGTTTTTGTGCCATTACTGTCTTGATTATTGTAGCTTTGTAGTATAGCCTGAAGTCAGGGGACCTGATTCCTCTAACTCGATATTTTTTCTCAATATTGCTTTGGCTATTCAACGTCTTTTGTATTTTCATAGAAATTGTAATTTTTTTTCTTGTAATTCTGTGAAAAATGTCCTTGGTAATTTGATAGGGATTGCATTGAATCTGTAGATCGCCTTGGGTAATATAGTCATTTTGACAATATTGATTCTTCCAATCCAAGAACATAGTATATCTCTCTGTGTTTGTGTCATCTTTGATGTCTTTCATCAGTATCTTATAGTTATATACGTATGGTATTTTTGCCCCCATACGTAGGTTTATATTTTAGGTATTTTATTCTTTTTATTACAATGGTAAATGGTATTGTTTCCTTAATTTCTCCTTCTGATCTTTTGTTGTTAGTGTGTAAGAATGCAAGAGATTTCTGTGTATTAATTTTGTATCCTGCAACTTTATGAAATCCATTGATTAGCTCTGGTAGTTTTCTGGTGGCATCTTTAGGATTTTATATGTATAGTATCATGTTATCTGCAAAGAGTGACAGTTTTACTTCTTCTTTTCCAGTTTGGATTCTTTTATTTCTTCTTCTTCAGTGACTGCTGTGGCTAGGACTTCCAAGACTATGTTGAATAATAGTGCTGAGAGTGGACACCCTTGTCTTGTTCCTGACCTTAGAGGACATGGTTTCAGTTTTTCAGCATTGAAAATGATGTTTACTGTGGGTTTGTCATTTATGGCCTTAATTATGTTTAGGTAAGCTCCCTCTATGTCCACTTTCTGGACAGTTTTTACCATAAATGTTGTTGAATTTTGTCAAACGGTTTTTCTGCATCTATTGAGATGATCCTTTGTTTTTTATTCTTTAATTTATTAATATGTTGCATCACATTGATTGATTTGCATATATTGTAGAATCCTTGCATCTCTGGGATAAATCCTACTTGATCATAGTGTACAATCCTTTTAATGTGTTGTTGGATTCAGTTTGCTAGTACTATGTTGAGAATTTTTGCATCTGTGTTCATCAGAGTTATTGACCTGTAATTTTGTTTTTTGTGATATCTTTGTCTGGTTTTGGTATCAGGGTGATCGTGGCCTTGTAGAATGAGCTGGGGTATTTTCCTCCCTCTGCAGTTTTTTGGAAGAGTTTGAGAAGGATAGGTGTTAGCTCTTCTCTAATTGTTTGATAGAATTCACCTGTGAAACCATCTGGTCCTGTACTTTTGTTTGTTGGAAGATTTTAAATCACAGTTTCAATTTCATTACTTGTGATTTGTCTCTTCATATTTTCTATTTCTTCCTTCCTGGTTCTGTCTTGGAAGACTGTACTTTTCTAAGCATGGGTCCATTTCTTCCAGGTTGTCCATTTTTTTGGCATATATTTACATTTAGTAGTCTCTCATGAACCTTTGTATTTCTGTGGTGTCCATTGTAACTTCTCCTTTTTCATTTCTTATTTTGTTGACTTGAGTCCTCTTTCTTTTTTTTTTTTTCCTTGATGTGTCTGGCTGAAGGTTTAACAATTTTCTTTATCATCTCAAACAACCAGCTCTTAGTTTCCTTGATATTCACCATTGTTTTCTTGGTTTCTATTTCATTTATTTTTGCTCTGATCTTTATGATTTCTTTCCTTCTACTAACTTTAGGGGTTTTTTTTGCTTTTTGTTTTGTTTTTTCTTTTTCCCTCATTGCTTTAGGTGTAAGTTTAGCTTGTTTATTTGGGATTTTTCTTGTTTCTTGAGGTAGGATTTTATTGCTATGAACTTCCCTCTTAGAACTGTTTTTGCTGCATCCCATAGGTTTTGGATCATAGTGTTTTCATTGTCATTTCTTTCTAGGATACTTTTTATTTCCTCTTTGATTTCTCCAGTGATCTCTTTGTTATTTAGTAGAATATTGTTTAGCTTCCATGTGCTTGTGTTTTTTACAGTTTTTTTTTCCTGTAACTGATTTCTAATTTCATTGAAGTGTGGTTGGAAAATATGCTTGATATGGTTTCAACTTTCTTAAATTTAGTGAGCCTTGATTTGTGACCCAAAATGTGATCTATCCTGGACAATGTTTCATGTGCACATGAGAAGAAAATGTGTTCTTCTGCTTTCAGATGGAATGTCCTATAAATATCAATTAAGTCTTTCAGGTCTAATGTGTCATTTAAGGCTTGTGTTTCCTTATTAATTTTCTGTCTTCATGATCTCTCCATTGATGTAAACGTGGTGTTAAAGTCCCCCACTATTATTGTGTCACTCTTGATTTCCTCTTTATGGCTGTTAGCATTTGCCTTATGTACTGAGGTTCTCCTATGTTGGGTGCATAATTATTTACAATTGTTATATCTTCTTCTTTGATTGATCCCTTGAACATCATGTAGTGTCCTTCCTTGTCTCTTGTAATAGTCTTTATTTTAAAGTCTATTGTTTCTGATGTGAGTACTGCTACTCTAGCTTTCTTTTGATTTCCATTTAGATGGAATATATTTTTCCATCCCCTCTGTATGTGTCCCTAGGTCTGAAGTGGGTCTC
>NC_041234.1:54758697-54761009 GCF_002837175.3 Physeter macrocephalus
TTTCTTTTGATTTCCATTTGCATGGAATATCTTTTTCCATCTCCTCAGTTTCAGTCTGTATGTGTCCCTTGGTCTGAAGTTGGTCTCTTGTAGACAGCATATACACATGTCTTGTTTTTGTATCCATTCACCCAGTCTGTGTCTTTTGATTGTGGCATTTAATCCATTTACATTTAAGGTAATTATTGAAATATGTGTTCTTTTCACCATTTTCTTAATTGTTTTTGTTTCTTTTTAGGTCTTTTCCTTCTATTGTCTTTCCCTCCTAGAGAACTTCTTTTAGCATTTGTTGTAAAGCTGGTTTGATGGTGTTGAATTCTCTTAGCTTTGCCTGTAAAGTTTTTTATTTCTCTATCAAATCTGAATGAGATCTTTGCTGGGTAGAGTAATCTCAGTTGTAGGTTTTCCCTTTCGTTACTTTGAACATATCCTGCCCCTCCCTTTTGGCCTGCAAATTTTCTGCTGAAAAATCAGTTTATAACTTTATGGGGATTCTGTTGAATGTTATTTGTAGTTTGTCCCTTGTTGCTTTTAATATTTTTTCTTTGTATTTAATTTTGTTAGTTTCATTAATCTGTGTCTTGCCATGATTCTCCTTGGGTTTATCCTGTATGGGACTCTCTGCTCTTCCTGGACCTGGGTGAATATTTCCTTTCTCATGTTAGGGTAGTTTTTGACTATAATCTCTTCAAATATTTTCTCAAAACTTTCTCTTTCTCTTCTTCTGGGACCCCTGTAATTTGAATGTTGGCATGTATAATGTTGTCCCAGAGGTCTCTGAGACTGTCTTCATTTCTTTTTTGTCTCTTTTCTTTATTCTGCTCTGTGGCAGTTATTTCCACCAGAAATCTTCCACCTCATGTATCCATCCATTTTTCTGCCTCAGTTATTCTGCTATGAATTCTGTCTAGGGTATTTTTCATTTCTATTATTGTGTTGTTCATCACTGATTGATCGTCCTCTAGTTCTTCTAGGTCCTTTTTAAACATTCTTATATCTTCTCTATTCATGCCTCCATTCTATTTCCAAGATATTTGATCATTTTTACTATCATTACACTAAATACTTTTTCAGGTAGATTGCCTATTTCCCCTTCATTTATTTGGACTTATGGCTTTTTGCCTTGCTCCTTCAACTGAAACATATTTCTCTGTCATCTCACTTTGTCTACGTTGCTGTGTTTATGATCTCCTTTCCAAATGCTGCAGGGTTGTATTTCCTCTTGCTTCCATTTTCTGACCCCTGGTGGGTGAGATTGGTCCAGGGACATCGGTAGGCTTGCTGGTGAGAGGGATTGGTCCCTGTGCTCTGGTGGGTGGAGCTGAGTCTTTTCCCTTGGTTGGGCAGGGCCTCATCAGATGATATTTTTTTGGCTGTCTGTGAGCTTAGTACGACATAGGCAGACTGCTGATGGGTGGGGCTGTGTTCCTGTCTTGCTGGTTGTTAGGCATGAGGGATCCAGCACTTGAGACTGCAGGCAGTTGAGTGGAGCCACGTCTTGGTGTCAAGATTGATACCTTCAACTTCCCACAAAGGTTGCTTGTCTCTTTTTTATCCCTCTTTTCTGTTTCTCTTTCTTTCTTTCGCCCTACCTACTTCTCAGGGGATTTTTCTTTTCCTTTTAAGTGTCTGAAGTCTTCCGTTAATGTTCACCAGGTTCTCTGTGAGAATTGTTCCCTTTCTGGATGTATTCTTTTTTTTTTTTAACATCTTTACTGGAGTATAATTGCTTTACAATGGTGTGTTAGTTTCTGCTTTATAACAAAGTGAATCAGTTATAAATAAACACATGTTCACATATCTCTTCCCTCTTGCATCTCCCTCCCTCCAACTCTCCCTATCCCACCCCCTAGGTACTCATAAACCACCAAGCTGATCTCCCTGTGCTATGCGGCTGCTTCCCATTAGCTATCTATTCTACGTTTGGTAGTGTATATACGTCCATGTGACTCTCTCACTTTGTCACAGCCTACACTTCCCCCTCCCCACATCCTCAAGTCCATTCTCTAGTAGGTCTGCGTCTCCATTCCCATCTTATCTCTTATCCCTAGATTCTTCATGACCTTTTTTTTCTTAGATTCCATATATATGTGTTAGCATATGGTATTTGTTTCTCTCTTTCTGACTTACTTCACTCTGTATGATGGACTCCAGGCCCATCCACCTCACTACAAATAACAAAATTTCGTTTCTTTTTATGGCTGGGTAATATTCCATTGTATATATGTGCCACATCTTCTTTATCCATTCATCTGATGATGGACATTTAGGTTGCTTCCATGTCCTGGCTATTGTAAACAGAGCTACAATGA
>NC_041234.1:54761126-54776126 GCF_002837175.3 Physeter macrocephalus
TGCTGGGTCGTATGGTACTTCTATTTGTAGTTTTTTAAGGAACCTCCATAATGTTCACCATAGTGGCTGTATGAATTCACATTCCCACCAGCAGTGCAAGAGTGTTCCCATTTCTCCACACCCTCTCCAGAATTTATTGTTTCTAGATTTTTTGATGATGGCCATTCTGACTGGTGTGAGATGATATCTCATTGTAGTTTTGATTTGCATTTCTCTAATGATTAGTGATGTTGAGTATTCTTTCATGTGTTTGTTGGCAATCTGTATATCTTCTTTGGAGAAATGTATACTTAGGTCTTCTGCCCATTTTAGGATTGGGTTGTTCGCTTTTTTGATACTGAGCTGCATGAGCTGCTTGTAAATTTTGGAGATTAATCCTTTGTCAGTTGCTTCATTTGCAAATATTTTCTCCCATTCTGAGGGTTGTTTTTTGGTCTTGTTGATGGTTTCCTTTGCTGTGCAAAAGCTTTTAAGTTTCATTAGGTCCCATTTGGTTTTTTTTTTGTTTTTATTTCCATTTCTTTAGGAGGTGGGTCAAAAAGAATCTTGCTGTGATTTATGTCATAGAGTGTTCTACCTATGTTTTCCTCTAAGAGTTTGATGATGTCTGGCCGTACATTTAGGTCTTAAATCTATTTTTAGTTTATTTTTGTGTATGGTGTTAGGGAGTGTTCTAACTTCATACTTTTAAATGTACCTGTCCAGTTTTCCCAGCACCACTTATTGAAGAGGCTACCTTTTCTCCACTGTATGTTCTTCCCTCCTTTATCAAAGATAAGGGGACCATATGTGCGTAGGTTTATCTCTGGGCTTTCTATCGTTTTCCATTGATCGATATTTCTATTTTGTGTCACTACCATACTGTCTTGATTACTGTAGCTTTGTAGTATAGTCGGAAGTCAGGGAACCTGATTCCTCCAGCTCCATTTTTCGTTCTCAAGATTGCTTTGGCTATTCAGGGTCTTTTGTTTTCCCATATAAATTGTGAAATTTTTGGTTCTAGTTCTGTGAAAAATGCCAGTGGTAGTTTGATAAGGATTGCATTGAATCTGTAGATTGCTTTGGGTAGGAGAGTCATTTTCACAATGTTGATTCTTCCAATCAAAGAACATGGCATATCTCTCCATCTATCAGTATCATGTTTAATTTCTTTCATCAGTGTCTTATAATTTTCTGCATACATGTTTTTTGTCTCCTTAGATAGGGTTATTCCTAGATATTTTATTCTTTTTGTTGCAATGGTAAATGGGAGTGTTTTCTTAATTTCACTTTCAGATTTTTCATCAGTAGTGTATAGAAATGCCAGAGATTTCTGTGTATTAATTTTGTATCCTGCTACTTTACCAAATTCATTGATTAGTTCTAGTTGTTTTCTGGTAGCATCTTTAGGATTCTCTATGTATAGTATCATGTCATCTGCAAACTGTGACAGCTTTACTTCTTTTTTTCCGATTTGGATTCATTTATTTCTTTTTCTTCTCTGATTTCTCTAGCTAAAACTTCCAAAACTATGTTGAATAAGAGTGGTGAGCGAGGCAACCTTGTCTTCTTCCTGATCTTCGTGGAAATGGTTTCAGTTTTTCACCATTAAGGATGATGTTCGCTGTGGGTTTGTCATATATGGCCTTTATTATGTTGAGGAAAGTTCCCTCTATGCCTACTTTCTGCAGGGTTTTTCTCATAAATGGTATTGAATTTTCCTGAAAGCTTCCTCTGCATCTATTGAGATGATCATATGATTTTTCTCCTTCAGTTTCTTAACATGGTGTATCACGTTGATTGATTTGCGTATATTGAAGAATCCTTGCATTCCTGGAATAAACCCCACTTGATGATGGTGTATGATCCGTTTAATGTGCTGTTGGATTCTGTTTGCTAGTATTTTGTTGAGGATTTTTGCATCTATGTTCATCAGTGTTATTGGCCTGTAGTTTTCTTTCTTTGTGATGTCTCTGTCTGGTTTTGGTATCAGGTGATGTTGGCCTCATAGAATGAGTTTGCGAGTGTTCCTCCCTCTGCTATATTTTGGAAGAGTTTGAGAAGGATAGGTGTAAGCTCTTCTCTAAATGCTTGATTGAATTCGCCTCTGAAACCATCTGGTCGTGGGCTTTTGTTTGTTGGAAGATTTTTAATCCCAGTCTCATTTTCAGTGCTTGGTCTGTTCATATTTTCTATTTCTTCGTGATTCAGTATTCGCATGTTGTGCATTTCTAAGAATTTGTCCATTTCTTCCAGGTTTGACATTTTATTGGCATAGAATTGCTTGTAGTAATCTCTCATGGTCTTTTGTATGTCTGCAGTGCTATTGTTTCCTTCATTTCTTTTTCATTTATTTCTGATCTGTTCTTTATAATTTCTTTCCTTCTGCTAACTTTGGGGTTCCTTTTGTTCCTCTTTCTCTATTTGCTTTAGGTGCAAGGTTAGGTTGTTTATTTGAGATGTTTCCTGTATCCTAAGGTAGGAATGTATTGCTATAAACTTCCCTGTTAGAAATGTTTTTGCTGCATCCCATAGGTTTTGGCTCATCGTATCTCCATTGTCATTTGTTTCTAGGTATTTTTTGATTTCCTCTTTGATCACTTCGTTATTAATTAGTTTATTGTTTAGCCTCCATGTGTTTTTTTTTTTAGAAATCTTTTCCTGTAATTGATATCTAGTATCATAGTGTTGCCGTCTGAAAAGATACTTGATACAATTTCAATTTTCGTAAATTTACCAAGGCTTGATTTGTGACCCAAGATATGATCTATCCTGGAGAATGTTCCATGAGCACTTGAGAAAAATGTGTATTCTGTTGCTTTTGAATGGAATGTCCTATAAATATCAATGAACTCCATCTTGTTCAATGTATTATTTAAACCTTGTGTTTCCTTACTTATTTTCATTGTGGATGATGTGTCCATTGGTGAAAGTGGGGTGTTAAAGTCCTGTACTATGAATCTGTTACTGTTGATTTCCCCTTTTATGGCTGTTAGTATTTGCCTTATGTATTGTAGTGCTCCTATGTTGGGTGCATAAATATTTACAAATATTATATCTTCTTGGATTGACCCCTTGATCATTATGCAGTGTCCTTCTTTGTCTCTTGTAATAGTCTTTATTTTAAAGTCTATTTTATCAGATATGAGAATTGCTACTCCAGCTTTGTTTTGATTTCCATTTGCATTGAATATCTTTTTCCATCCCCTCACTTTCACTCTGTATGTTTCTCTAGGTTTTTAGTGGGTCTCTTGTAGACATCATATACATGAGTCTTGTTTTTGTATCCATTCAGCCACTCTGTGTCTTTTGGTGGGAGCATCTAATCCATTTACATTTAAGGTAATTATCGATATGTATATTCCTATTCCCATTTTCTTAATTGCATTTTCTTTATTGTTTTGCATTTGTTATTGTAGGTCTTTTCCTTCTCTTGTGTTTCCTGCCTAGAGAAGTTCCTTTAGCATTTGTTGTAAAGCTGGTTTGGTGGTGCTGAACTCTCTCAGCTTTTGCTTGTCTCTAAAGGTTTTAATTTCTCCATCAAATTTGAATGAGATCCTTGCTGGGTACAGTAATCTTGGTTGTAGGTTTTTCTCCTTCGTCACTTTAAATATGTCCTGCCACTCCCTTCTGGTTTGCAGAGTTTCTGCTGAAAGATCAGCTGTTAACCTTATGGGGATTCTCTTGTGTGTTATTTGTTGTTTTTCCCATGCTGCTTTTAATATATTTTCTTTGTATTTAGTTTTTGACAGTTTGATTAATACGTGTCTTGGTGTGTTTCTCCTTTTATTTATCCTGTATGGGACTCTCTGTGCTTCCTGGACTTGATTAACTATTTCCTTTCACATATTAGGGTAGTTTTAAACTATAATCTCTTCAAATATTTTCTCAGTTGCTTTCTTTTGTCTTCATCTTCTGGGACCCCTATACTTCGAATGTTGGTGCATTTAATATTGTCCCAGAGATCTCTGAGACTGTCCTCAGATCTTTTCATTCTTTTTTCTTTATTCTGCTCTGCAGTAGTTATTTCCACTACTTTATCTTCCAGGTCACTTTTCCGTTCTCTGCCTCAGTTATTCTGCTATTGATCCTATCTAGAGTATTTTTAATTTCATTTATTGTTTTGGATCATCTTTACTATCATTATTCTGAATTCCTTTTCAGGTAGACTGCCTATTTCCTCTTCATTTGTTAGGTCAGGTGGATTTTTATCTTGCTCCTTCATCTGCTGTGTGTTTTTCAGTCTTCTCATTTTGCTTAACTTACTGTGTTTGGTGTCTCCTTTCTGCAGGCTGCAGATTCATAGTTCCCGTTGTTTTTGGTGTCTGTCCCCAGTGGTTAAAGTTGGTTCAGTGTGTTGTGTAGGCTTCCTGGTGGAGGGGACTAGTGCCTGTGTTCTGGTGGATGAGGCTGGATCTTGTCTTTCTGGTGGGCATGTCCACATCTGGTGGTGTGTTTTGCGGTGTCTCTGGCCTTATTATATTATTAGGCAGCCTCTCTGCTAATGGTGGTGGTTGTGTTCCCGTATTGCTAGTTGTTTGGCATAGGGTGTCCAGCACTGTAGCTTGCTGGTCATTGAGTGAAGCTGGGTGTTGGTGTTGAGATGGTGATCTCTGGGATATTTTCGCCGTTTGATATTATGTGGAGCTGGGAGGTCTCTTGTGGACCAGTGTGCTGAAGTTGGCTCTCCCTCCTCAGAGGCACAGCACTGACTCCTGGCTACAGCACCAAGAGCCTTTCATCCACACGGCTCAGAATAAAAGTTAGGTAAAAGTAGATAGAAAAAAAGAGGATAAAATAAAATAAAATTAATTAAGATAAAATAAAATAAAGTTATTAAAATACAAAATACTTTCAAAAAAATTTTTAAGTAAAAAAAAACCCCAAAAATGGACGGACAGAACCCTAGGACAAATGGTGAAAGCAAAGCTATACAGATGAAATCTCACACAGAAGCATACACATACACACTCACAAAAAGATGAAACGGGAAAAAAATAATATATCTTGCTCTCAAAGTCCACCTCCTCAATGTGGGATGATTCATTGTCTATTCAGGTTTTACACTGATGCTGGGTACATCAGGTTGTTTGTGGAGATTTAATCCGCTGCTCCTGAGGCTGCTGGGAGAAATTTCCCTTTCTCTTCTTTGTTCGCAGAGCTCCCGTGGTTCAGCTTTGGATTTGGCCCCGTCTCTGTGTATAGGTCACCGTAGGGCATCTGTTTTCGCTCAGACAGGATGGGGTTAAAGGAGCAGCTGATTTGGGGGCTCTGGCTCACTCAGGCCAGGGGTAGGGAGGGGCACGGTATGTGGGGTGAGCCTGCGATGGCAGAGGCCAGCATGACGTTGCAGCAGCCTGAGGCGCACCGTGCGTTCTCCCGGGAAGTTGTTCCTGGATCGTGGGACCCTGGCAGTGGCGGTCTGCTCAGGCTCCTGGGAGGGGAGTTGTGGATAGTGACCTGTGCTGGCACACAGGCTTCTTGGTGGTGGCGATAGCGGCCTTAGCATCTCATGCCCGTCTCTGGGGTCTGCGCTAATAGCCGCGGCTCATGCCTGTCTCTGGAGCTCCTTTAAGCAGTTCTCTTAATCCCCTCTCCTCGTGCACCAGGAAACAAAAAGGGAAGAAAAAGTCTCTTGCCTCTTCGGCTGGTCCAGACTTTTTTCCGGACTCCCTCCCGGCTGGCCTTGGTGCACTAAGCCCTTCAGGCTCTGTTTGCATCACCAGTCCTCTCCCTGAGATCTGACCAAAGCCCAAGCCTCAGCTCCCAGCCCCCGCCCACCTCAGCTGGTGAGCAGACAAACCTCTCGGGGTGGTTAGTGCTGCTCGACACTGATCCTCTGTGCGGGAATCTCTCTGCTTTGCCCTCCGCATCCCTGTTGCTGTGCTCTCCTCTGTGGCTCTGAAGCTTCCCCTCACCGCCACTCGCTGTCTCCGCCCACGAAGGGGTTTCCTAGTGTGTGGAAACATTTCCTCCTTCACAGCTCCCTCCCACTGGTGCAGGTCCCGTCCCTATTCTTTTGTCTCTGTTTATTCTTTATTTCTTTTGCCCTACCCAGGTACGTGGGGAGTTTCGTGCCTTTTGGGAGGTCTGAGGTCTTCTGCCAGCGTTCAGTGGGTGTTCTGTATGAGTTGTTCCACGTGTAGATATATTTCTGATGTATCCGTGGGGCGGAAGTTTATCTCTGCGTCTAACTCTTCCGCCATCTTCCCAGCTCTCTGTAGATGTATTCTTGATGTACTTTTAAGGAAATATGAATTCTGCATCCTCCTATGTCATCATCTTGACTCCTCCCCCTTGGATATTGAATTTTATCAAAATCTTTTTCCACATCTTTTGAGGTGATCATATGGTTTTTATTCTTCAGTTGGTTAATGTATATCTCACTGATCACTTTTTTCATATTGAACCACTCTGCATCACTAGGATGAAACCCACTTGATCATGGTGTATGATCCTTTTAAAGTATTATTGGATAAGGTTTGCTAATAATTTGTTTAAAATTTTAAAATCTATGTTCATTGGGGATATTGACCTGTAATTGTCTTTTCTGTGATATGTTTGTCTGGTTTTGGTATCAGGATAATGCAGGCCTTGTAGAATGAGTTCGGACGCATTCCTTCCTCTGCAATTTTTTGGAATATTTTGAGAAGGATAGGTGTTCACTCTTTTCTAAATGCTTCATAGAATTCACCTGTGAAGCCATTAGGTAGTGGATTTTTGCTTGTTGGGAATTTAAAAATTTCTGACTCGATTTCATCACTGATTATTGTTCTTTTCATAGTTTCTATTTCTTCCTCATTTAGTCTCAGAATATTATACATTTCTAGGAATTTGTCCATTTCTTCTACATTGTCCATTTTATTGGCATATATTTATTCATAGTAGTCTCCTAGGATCCTTTGTATTTCTGTGGTGTCAGTTGTAACTACTTTTTCATTTCTAATTTTAATAATTTGGGTCCTCTCTCATTTTTTCTTGATGAGTCTGGGTAAATATTTATCAAGTTTTTATTTTTCAAATAACAAGCTCTTAGTGCCTTTGATCTTTTCTATTATTATTTAGTCTCTATTTTATTTATTTCTGCTCTGATTTTTATGATTTCTTTCCTTGTACTAATATTGGGTTTTGTTTGTTCTTCATTTTCTAGCTTCTTTAGGTGTAAGGTTAGGTTTTTTTATTTGAGATTTTTCTTGTTTCCTGAAGTAAGCTTGTATAGCTATAAACTACCCTCTTAGGATTGCTTTTGCTGCATCCCACTGATTTTGTATCATTGCGTTTTCATTTTCACTTGTCTCCAAGTACCATTTGATTTTCTCTCTGTTCTTCAGTTATCTATTGGTTGTTTATTAGCATATTGTTTACTCTCCACGTGTTTGTGGTTTTTGCTGTTTTATTATTTTTTTCCTTGTAGTTGATTTCTAGTCTCTAGTTGATCTCATAGCTCTGTGGTTGGAAAATATGTTTCAAATGTTTTCAAGTTTCTTCAACATACCAATACTTGTTTTGTAGCCTAGCATATTATACATCCTGGAGAATGTTCCATGTGCACTTGAAAAAAATGTGTATTCTGTTGTTTTTGGATGGAATGTTCTTTCTCTCTCTTTCTATGTCTCTCTCTCTCTCTCTCTCTCCATAAACATAAAGTCCTTCTGAACTAATGTGTAATTTAAGGCCAGTATTTCCTTATTGATTTTCTAGATGGAGGATCTGTCCATTGATGTTAAGTTGGGTGTTAAAGTTCTCTACTATTATTGTGTTACTGTTGATTTATCTCATATTACCTGTTTATATTTGTTTTATGTATTTAGGTGCTCCTATGTTAGATGAACATATATTTATAATTGTTATGTCTTCCTCCTGGATTGATCCCTTGATTAATAAGTAATGTCCCTTGTGGGCCTCCCCATCAATCACCCTCTCTATGCTCCCTCCTTACAGAGAGTAGGCTCCACTTAATGTGCCCTATAAGATTAAAGTTGCATGGAGGGTCTTAATTGCCAGTCCCAAGAGGCGAGTCCCCAGCAAATGTTTTGAGTCAGCCTTATGAGGTGTAAAGCCATGCTGCTGTCCCAACCCCAGTGACGTTTGAAAAAGAATGACCATTATTATTATTTTCCAACACTGCCTTTCCTTTCTACTGCCTAACTTCGATTTACAGCCCATGCTCAGTTCTTGATCACACTGCTATCTGCCTGCATCTCTCACATTAATACTGTGTGTGCAAGTAATTCATCTTCCAATGTATTACAAAATTATCAACCATGCTAGGTTCATCCAGGCAATATTAAAGTTCAATTAAAATAGAAACCGCAGAGTAAGTGAATGTTATCTTACCTAAGCCCAAGATTAATTTATCAGACTTTGAAGGTCCAAGTTTTGTTAGGAAAATCAGAAAAAATTATGTAGTTTGGGAAAACTGAGCAGGTCAAATTTGACTAACTTTGTTTTTATTCATGGATTAATTCCACACACATTCCCAAATGTCTACTATGAGGAAGCAGCTGGATGAGACCCTTAGGGAGACCTAGATAATCTCTACCCATAGAGTAGAGTCTTAAATAAAGTTCCCTAAAGACACAGACTACTGAGATGGAGATTACTAGAGGTGCTCTTGGAATTAGCACCTGGAAAGCAGTGAGTGAATCAAAACTGATAAAAGGAAGAAGTTGAACAGAAATAGGTGGGAGGGAGATGCAAGAGGGAAGAGATATGGGGATATATGTATATGTATAGCTGATTTCACTTTGTTATAAAGCAGAAACTAACACACCATTGTAAAGCAATTATACTCCAATAAAGATGTTAAAAAAATAAGTAATGTCCTTATTTGTCTCTTGTAACAGTTTCTATTTTTACATCTGCTTTGTCTGATATAAGTATTGCTACCCTGGCTTTCTTTTGATTTCCATTTGCATGGGATACCTTTTTCCATCCCCTCACTTTCAGTCTTTGTCTTTAGATCTGATGTCAGCCTCCTCTAGGCAGCATATATATGGGTCTTATTTTTCGTTTCCATTCAACCACTCTGTATCTTTTGGTTGGAGCATTTAGTCCAATGCATTTAAAGTAATTATTATTTTTTTCTTTTGTATTTTAATACATATATTTTAATTTATTTTCATTGAGGTAACATTGGTTTATAACATCAAGTAAGTTTCATATGTACAAATTATATTTCTACTTTTGTATACCCCACAGCATGCTCACCACCAAAAATTTATGTTTCATCTACCATCATAATTTGATCTCCTTTCCCATTTTTGCCCTCCCTGCTGACCTTTCCTTTTGGTAATCACTGCTTTGTTCTCTGTATCTAGGTGTTTGTTTTTGTTTGTTTTGTTTTGTTCATTTAGTTATTTTTATTTGTTTTTATATTCCACATATGAGTGAAATCATATTGTATTTGTCTTTCTTTGTCTTTGTTATTTCACTTAGCATAATACCCTCAAGGTCCATACATGCTGTTGCAAATGGCTGGATAGTATACCATTGTATGTATTCCATTGTATATATATATCACATCTTCTTTATCCATTTACTTATTGATGGTCACTTGGGTTGCTTCCATTTCTTGGCTATTGCTAACCATGCTGCAGTGAACACTGGGAAAATTTTCTTATTAGTGGGTTTTTGTTTTCCCTTTGGATAAATACTTGTAAGTGGAATTGCTGGATCATATGGCCTGGAGAATTTTGTTTTGGTAGGTTATTAGTTATAGATTATTAGTTATTGATTCAATATTTTTAATAGATAGAGTTCTAGTCCAATGTCTATTTTTCCTTGTGGGTGTTTTGCAGATTATTTCTTTCATAGAATTTGGTCCATTTCACTTAGGTTATCAAATTTGTGGGCATAGAACTACTTTGTTATTTATTTAATGTCCATGGGAAGAGCATTGATGTCCTCTTTTAAATTTCTGATATTAGTAATTTGTGTACTCCACTTTTCTTAGTTAGCTTTGCTAGAGGTTTATCAATTTTTTTGATCTTTCCAAAGAACTATCTTTGAGTTTCATTGATTTTCTCTATTGATTTCCTGATTTCAATTTTATAGATTTCTGCTCTAAAATATATTATTTCTTTTCCTCTGCTTGCATTAGGCTTAACTTGCTCCTCCTTTTTCCACTTCCTAAGTTGGAAACTTAGATTTTACATCTTTCTTCCTTTCTAATATATTCATTCAATGTTATACGTTTCCCTGTAAGCACTGCTTTCACAGTATCCCACAAATTTTTGATAAGTTGTATTATTATTTTCATTTTGCTTACAACATTTGTAAAAATTTATCTTGAGATTTATTCTTTAACTTATGTATTATTTAAAAGTGTGTTTTTGAATATCCATGTATTTTGGGGTTTTTCAGTTGTCTTTCTCTATCAAGTTTAAGTTTCATTCCTTATGGCCTGAGAGCAGACATAGTATGATTTCTATTATTTTAAATTTGCTAAGGTGTGTTTTCCCAAATTGTGGTCTAAGTTGGTGATGTTCCATGTAAGCTCGCAAAGAATTTTGTATTCTGCAGTTGTGGATGAAGTCATTTACAAATATCAGTTATATCCACTTGATTGATGGTGTTCTTGAGTTCAATTCTATCCTTACTGATTTTTGCCAGCTTGATCTGTCCATTTCTAAGAGAGGGGTGTAGAAGTCTCCAAATATGATAGTGGATTCATTTATTTCTCCTTGCATTTCTATCAGTTTTTTCCCTCATGTAGTTTAATGATCTATTTTTAGTTGCATAAGTTTTAAAAATTGTTATGAAATCTTGGATAATGACCCATTTATCATTATGTAATACTCTTCATTACCCCTGATAATTTTCCTTACTTGCTCATGGTGAAATTAATACAGCTACTTCTGCTTTCCTTTGATATGTGTTAGCATAGTATGTTTTTCTCCATCCATTAACTTTACGTATTTCTTTCCAAATTAAGTGTAGATTTTTGTCAGTTCTTTTTAACATCTTTATTGGAGTAAAATTGCTTTACAATGATGTGTTAGTTTCTGCTTTATAACAAAGTGAATCAGTTATATATATACATATGTCCCCATATCTCTTCCCTCTTGCATCTCCCTCACTTCCAAACTCCCTATCCCACCCCTCTAGGTGGTCACAAAGCACCGAGCTGATATCCCTGTGCTATGTGGCTACTTCCCACTAGCTATCTATTTTATGTTTGGTAGTGTATATATGTCCATGCCACTCTCTCACTTTGTCACAGCTTACCCTTCCCCCTCCCCATATCCTCAAGTCCATTCTCTACTTCTCTAATAGGTCTGTGCCTTTATTGCCTTCTTGCCCCTAGGCTCTTCATAACGATATTTTTTTTAGATTCCATATATATGTCTTAGCATATGGTATTGGATTTTCTCTTTCTTTTTTCTGACTTACTTCACTCTGTAGGACAGACTCTAGGTCCAACCACCTCACTAGAAATAACTCAATTTTGTTTCTTTTTATGGCTGAATACTATTCCATTGTATATATGTGCCACATTTTCTTTATCCATTCATCTGTTGATGGACACTTAGGTTGCTTCCATGTCCTGGCTATTGTAAACAGAGCTTCAATGAACATTGTGGTACATGACTCTTTTTGCATTATGGTTTTCTCAGGGTATATGCCCAGTAGTGGGATTGCTGGGTCATATGGTAGTTTTATTTGTAGTTTTTTAAGGAACCTCCATACTGTTCTCCATAGCAGCTGTGTTTGTTGGCAATCTATACATCTTCTTTGGAGAAATGTCTATTTAGGTCTTCTGCCCATTTTTTGATTGGGTTGTTTGTTTTTTTTGATATTTAGCTGCATGAGCTGCTTGTAAATTTTTGAGATTATTCCTTTCTCAATTGCTTCATTTGTAAAACTTTTCTCCCATTCTGAGGGTTGTATTTTGGAATTGTTTATGGTTTCCTTTGCTGTGCAAAAGCCTTTAAGTTTCATTAGGTCCCATTCGTTTATTTTTGTTTTTATTTCCATTTCTCTAGGAGGTGGGTCAAAAAGGATCTTGCTGTGATTTATGTCATAGAGTGTTCTACCTATGTTTTGCACTAAGAGTTTGACAGTGTCTGGCCTTACATTTAGGTCTTTAATACATTTTGAGTTTATTTTTGCATATGGTGTAAGGGAGTGTTCTGACTTCATGCTTTTACATGTAGCTGTCCAGTTTTCCCAGCCCCACTTATTGGACAAGCTGTCTTTTCTCCACTGTATATTCTTGCCTCCTTTATCAAAGATAAGGTGACCATATGTGCATGGGTTCATCTCTGGGCTTTCTATCTTGTTCCATTGATCTATATTTCTGTTTTTGTGCCAGTACCATACTGTCTTGATTACTGTAGCTTTTTAGTATAGTCTGAAGCCAGGGAGCCTGATTCCTACAGCTCCATTTTTCTTTCTCAAGATTGTTTTGGCTATTCGTGTTTTTTTGTGTTTCCATACAAATTGTGAAATACTTTGTTCTACTTCTGTGAAAAATACCAGTGGTCGTTTGACAGGGATTGCATTGAATCTGTAGATTGCTTTGGGTATTATACCCATTTTCAAAAGGTTGATTCTTCCAGTCCAAGAACATGGTATATCTTTCCATCTATTTGTATCATCTTTAATTTCTTTCATCAGTGTCTTATAATTTTCTGCATACAGGTCTTTTGTCTCCTTAGGTAGGTTTTTTCCTAGATATTTTATTCTTTTTGTTGCAATGGTAAATGGGAGGTAAATGGTAAATGGGAGGGTTTTCTTAATTTTACTTTCAGATTTTTCATGTGTTTCTCTTGTGTTTCCTGCCTAGAGAAGTTCCTTTAGCATTTGTTGTAAAGCTAGTTTGGAGGTGCTGAATTCGCTTAGCTTTTGCCTATCTGTAAAGGTCTTAATTTCTCTGTCAAATCTGAGATTACTGTGCATTAATTTTGTATCCTACTACTTTACCAAATTCACTAATTAGCTCTAGTAGTTTTCTGGTAGCATCTTTAGGATTTTCTATGTATAGTATCACATCATCTGCAAACACTGAGAGCTTTACTTATTCTCTTCTGATTTGGATTCCTTTTATTTCTTTTTCTTCTCTGATTGCTGTGGCTAAAACTTCCAAATCTATGTTGAATAATACTGGTGAGAGTGGACAACATTGTCGTCTTCCTGATCTTAGTGGAAAACTTTTCAGTATTTTAACATTGCAGATGATGTTGTCCGTGGGTTTGTCATATATGGCCTTTATTATGATGAGGAAAGTTCCCTCTATGCCTACTTTCTGGAGGGTTTTTATCATAAGTGGGTGTTGAATTTTGTCAAAAGCTTTCTCTGCATCTATTGAGATGATCGTATGGTTTTTCTCCTTCAATTTCTTAGTATGGTGTATCACAATGATTGATTTGTGTATACTGAAGAATCATTGCATTCGTGGGATAAACCTCACTTGATCATGGTGTATGATCCCTTTAAAGTGCTATTGGATTCTGTTTGCCAGTATTTTATTGAGGATTTTTGCATCTATGTTCATCAGTGATAATGGTCTGTAGCTTTCTTTCTTTGTGACATCTTCCTCTGGTTTTGGTTTCAGGGTGATGGTGGCCTTGTAGAATGAATTTGGGAGTGTTCCTCCCTCTGCTATATTTTGTAAGGGTTTGAGAAATAGAGGTGTTAGCTCTTCTCTAAATGTTTGTTAAAATTTGCCTGTGAAGCTATCTGGTCCTGGGCTTCAGTGTGTTGGAAGATTTTTAATCACAGTTTCAATTTCAGTGCTTGTGATTGGTCTATTCATATTTTCTATTTCTTCCTGGTTCAGTCTCAGAAGGTTCTGCATTTCTTAGAATTTGCCCGTTTCTTCCAGATTGTCCATTTTACTGGCATAGAGTTGCTTGTAGTAATCTGTCATGTTCCTTTGTATTTCTGCAGTGTAAGTTGTTACTTCTCCTTTTTCATTTCTAATTCTATTGATTTGAGTCTTCTCCCTTTTTTTCTTGAGCCATCTTGCTAATGGTTTATCAACTTGGCTTATCTTCTCAAAGAACCAGTTTTTAGTTTTATTGATCTTTGCTATCATTTCCTTCATTTTTTTCATTTATTTCTGATCTGATCGTTATGATTTCTTTCCTTCTGCTAACTTTGGGTTTTTTTGTTTTTCTTTATCTAACTGCTTTAGGTGTAAGTTTATGTTGTTTATTTGTGATGTTTCGTGTTTCTTAAGGTAGGATTCTATAGCTATAAACATCCCTCTTAGAATATGCTTTTGCTGCAACCCATAAGTTTTTGTTTATCGTGTTTCCATTGATATTTTTTTCTAGGTGTTTTTTGATTTCCTCTTTGATTTCTTCAGTGATTTCTTGGTTATTAAGTAGTGTATTGTTTAGCCTCCATGTGTTTGTATTTTTTACAGATCTTTTCCTGTAATTGATATCTAGTCTCATAGCATTGAGATCGGAAAAGATACTTGATACGATTTCAATTTTCCTAAATTTACCAAGCCTTGATTTGTACCCAAGATATGATCTATCCTGGAGAATATTCCATGAGCAGTTGAGAAGAATGCATATTCTGTTGTTTTTGGATGGAATGTTATATAAATATCAATTAACTCCATATTGTTTAATGTATCATTGAAAGCTTGTGTTTCCATATTTATTTTCATTTTGGATGATCTGTCCTTTGGTGAAAGTGGGGTGTTAAAGTGCCCTACTATGATTGTGTTATTGTCGATTTCCTCTTTTATGGCTGTTAGCATTTGCCTCATATATTGAGGTTCTCCTGTGTTTTGTGCATCAGTATTTACAGCTGTTATATCTTTTCTTGGATTGATCCATAGATCATTATGTAGTGTCCTTCTTTGTCTCTTGTTGCTCCAGTTTTCTTTTGATTTCCATTTGCAGGGAATATCTTTTTCCATCCCCTCACTTTTAGTCTGCATGTGTCCCTAGGTCTGAAGTGGGTGTCTTGTAGACAGCATATATACGAGTCTTGTTTTTGTATCCATTCAGCCAGTCTGTGTCTTTTTGTTGGAGCATTAATCCATTTACATTTAAGGTA
>NC_041234.1:54778586-54780239 GCF_002837175.3 Physeter macrocephalus
AAACAAATCCACTAATGATAACAAGTGCTAAAAACTATACTAAAATGAAAAAAGGACAGACAGAACCCTAGGACAGATGGTAAAAGCAAATCTATACAGACAAAATCACACAGAGAAGCATACACATACACACTCACAAAAAGAGAAAATTGGAAAAAAATATATATATCATAGCTCCCAAAGTCTATGTCATCTATTTGGGATGATTTGTTGTCTATTCAGGTATTCCACAGATGCAGGGTATATCAAGTTGATTGTGGGGATTTAATCTGCTGCTCCTGAGGCTGCTGGGAGAAATTTCCCTTTCTCTTCTTTGGTCGCACAGCTCCTGGGATTCAGCTTTTTATTTGGACCTGCCTCTGCGTGTAGGTCACCTGCGGGCGTCTGTTCTTCACTCAGACAGGACGGGGTTAAAGGAGCAGCTGATTCAGGTGCTCTGGCTCACTCAGGCTGAGGGGAGGGAGGGGTACGGAGTGCGGGGCGAGTCTGTGGTCACAGAGGCAGGCATGATGTTGCACCAGCTTGAGGCGTGCCTTGTGTCCTCCTGGTGAAGTTGTCCCTGGTTCATGGGACCCTGGCAGTGGTGGGATGCACAGGCTCCCGGGAGGGGATGTGTGGATAGTGACCTGTGCTCGCACACAGGCTTCTTGGTGGTGGCAGCAGTGGCCTTAGCATCTCATGCCCGTCTCTGTGGTCCGTGCTGATAGCCACGGCTCGCACCCATCTCTGGAGCTCCTTTAAGCGGCACTCTTAATCCCCTCTCCTCGCGCACCAGGAAACAAAGAGGTAAGAAAAAGTCTTTTGCCTCTTCAGCAGGTCCAGACTTTTTACCGGACTCCCTCACAGCTAGCCATGGTGCACTAACCCCTTCAGGCTCTGTTCACGCTGCTAGTCCTCTCCCTGTGATCCGACTGAAGCCCGAGCCCCAGCTCCCATCCCCGGCCGGCCTGGGCGGGTGAGCACACAAGCCTCTCGGGCTGGTCGGCACCAGTCCTCTGTGCCGGAATCTCCCCGCTTTGCCCTCTGCAGCCCTGTTGTTGTGCTCTCCTCCGCAGCTCCAAAGCTTCCCCCCTCCACCACCTGCAGCCTCCGCTTGCGAAGAGGCTTCCTAGTGTGTGGAAACCTTTCCTCCTTTACAGCTCCCTCCCACTGGTACAGGTCCCGTCCTTATTCTTTTGTCTCTCTTTATTCTTTTTCCTTTTGCCCTACCCAGGTATGTGGGGAGTTTATTGCCTTTTGAGATGTCTGAGGTCTTCTGCCAGTGTTCAGTAGGTGTTCTATAGGAGTTGTTCTACACGTAGATGTATTTCTGATGTATTTGTGGGGAGGAAGGTGATCTCCAGGTCTTACTCTTCTGCCATCTTGAATCTCCTCTCCATCCATTAACTTTTAATCTATATGTGTTTTTATATTAGGAGTGGATATCTTGTAGACAATCAATGTATAGGTCGACTCTGTTTTTGGACCCACTCTGACAATCTCTGTCTTTTAATTGATAAATTTATCATACTGGCATTCAAACTGACTATTTACATACTGGATTAAATATCTACCATATTTGTTATGTTTTTCTGTTTTTTGCCCTGATTCTTTTTTTTTTTTTTTTTTTTTTTTTTTTTTTTTTGGTATGCAGGCCTCCCTCTGTTGTGGCCT
>NC_041234.1:54786769-54807181 GCF_002837175.3 Physeter macrocephalus
AAAGAAAGAAAGAAAGAAAGAAAGAAAGAAAGAAAGAAAGAAAGAAAGAAAGAAAGAAAGAAAGAAAGAAAAAGAAAGAAAGAGAAAGAAAGAAAGAAAGAAAGATGGACTTCCCTGGTGGCGCAGTGGTTGAGAGTCTGCCTGCTGATGCAGGGGACACGGGTTCATGCCTTGGTCTGGGAAGATCCCACATGCCACGGAGCAGCTAGGTCCGTGAGCCATGGCCACTGAGCCCGCCCGTCCAGAGCCTGTGCTCTGCAAAAGGAGAGGTCACAACGGTGAGAGGCCCACGTACCACAAAAAAAAAAAAGAAAGAAAGAAACGAAGAAGATAAAATAACGTTATAAAAATAAAAAAAATATTACTAAAATTTTTTTTAAGGAATAAAAAGAAAAGAAAGAAAGAAGAGAGCAACCAAACCAAAAAACAAATCCACTAATGATAACAAGTGCTAAAAACTATACTAAAAAGAAAAAAGGACAGACAGAACCCTATGACAGATGGTAAAAGCAAATCTATACAGACAAAATCACACAGAGAAGCATACACATACACACTCACAAAAAGAGAAAATTGGAAAAAAATATATATATCATAGCTCCCAAAGTCTATGTCATCTATTTGGGATGATTTGTTGTCTATTCAGGTATTCCACAGATGCAGGGTATATCAAGTTGATTGTGGGGATTTAATCTGCTGCTCCTGAGGCTGCTGGGAGAAATTTCCCTTTCTCTTCTTTGGTCGCACAGCTCCTGGGATTCAGCTTTTTATTTGGACCTGCCTCTGCGTGTAGGTCACCTGCGGGCGTCTGTTCTTCACTCAGACAGGACGGGGTTAAAGGAGCAGCTGATTCAGGTGCTCTGGCTCACTCAGGCTGAGGGGAGGGAGGGGTACGGAGTGCGGGGCGAGTCTGTGGTCACAGAGGCAGGCATGATGTTGCACCAGCTTGAGGCGTGCCTTGTGTCCTCCTGGTGAAGTTGTCCCTGGTTCATGGGACCCTGGCAGTGGTGGGATGCACAGGCTCCCGGGAGGGGATGTGTGGATAGTGACCTGTGCTCGCACACAGGCTTCTTGGTGGTGGCAGCAGTGGCCTTAGCATCTCATGCCCGTCTCTGTGGTCCGTGCTGATAGCCACGGCTCGCACCCATCTCTGGAGCTCCTTTAAGCGGCACTCTTAATCCCCTCTCCTCGCGCACCAGGAAACAAAGAGGTAAGAAAAAGTCTTTTGCCTCTTCAGCAGGTCCAGACTTTTTACCGGACTCCCTCACAGCTAGCCATGGTGCACTAACCCCTTCAGGCTCTGTTCACGCTGCTAGTCCTCTCCCTGTGATCCGACTGAAGCCCGAGCCCCAGCTCCCATCCCCGGCCGGCCTGGGCGGGTGAGCACACAAGCCTCTCGGGCTGGTCGGCACCAGTCCTCTGTGCCGGAATCTCCCCGCTTTGCCCTCTGCAGCCCTGTTGTTGTGCTCTCCTCCGCAGCTCCAAAGCTTCCCCCCTCCACCACCTGCAGCCTCCGCTTGCGAAGAGGCTTCCTAGTGTGTGGAAACCTTTCCTCCTTTACAGCTCCCTCCCACTGGTACAGGTCCCGTCCTTATTCTTTTGTCTCTCTTTATTCTTTTTCCTTTTGCCCTACCCAGGTATGTGGGGAGTTTATTGCCTTTTGAGATGTCTGAGGTCTTCTGCCAGTGTTCAGTAGGTGTTCTATAGGAGTTGTTCTACACGTAGATGTATTTCTGATGTATTTGTGGGGAGGAAGGTGATCTCCAGGTCTTACTCTTCTGCCATCTTGAATCTCCTCTCCATCCATTAACTTTTAATCTATATGTGTTTTTATATTAGGAGTGGATATCTTGTAGACAATCAATGTATAGGTCGACTCTGTTTTTGGACCCACTCTGACAATCTCTGTCTTTTAATTGATAAATTTATCATACTGGCATTCAAACTGACTATTTACATACTGGATTAAATATCTACCATATTTGTTATGTTTTTCTGTTTTTTGCCCTGATTCAGTAGGATTTAAGCTTGGGGCAAATGTAATATCTATCTTCAATCTTTTAAGCAGGTTATAAGGAAGTATTATTCCAACTCTGCAAACATGGGAATAAACAACATTATTATATAAATAGCAATGTCTTGCATGTTTTGAGTATTATCAATAAATATGGAGTGCAGATTTTATTTTTTTTTTTTTTTTTTTTTTTTTTTTTTTTTTTTTGTGGTATGCAGGCCTCCCTCTGTTGTGGCCTCTCCCGTCGCAGAGCACAGGCTCCGGACGCGCAGGCTCAGCGGCCATGGCTCACGGGCCCAGCCGCTCCGCGGCATGTGGGATCCTCCCAGACCGGGGCGCGAACCCGGTTCCCCTGCATCGGCAGGCGGACGCGCAACCACTGCGCCACCAGGGAAGCCCCTGCCCTGATTCTTTGTTTTTACTTTTGTCTCCACTTTTTTTCTACTTTCTGTGGTTTTATTATTTATTTATTTAAAATTTTTTATTGGAGTGTATTTGATTTACAATTTGTGCTAGTTTCAGGTGTAGAGCAAAGTGAATCTGTTACACACATACATATATCCAATCTTTTTTAGATTCTTTTCCCATGTAGGCCATTAGAGAGTATTGAGTAGAGTTCACTGTGCTGTATAGTAGGTATTTATTAGCTATATATTTTACATACAGTAGTGTGTATATGTCAATCCCAAACTCCCAATTTATCCCTTCCCCCCTTACCCCTGGTAAACATAAGTTTGTTTTCTACATCTGTAACTCTACTTCTATTTTATAGATAAGTTCATTTGTACCCATCTTTTTATATTCCACATATACGTGATATCATATGATATTTGTCTTCCTCTGTTTGACTTACTTCACTCAGTAAGCCAATCTCTAGGTCCATTCATGTGGCTGCAAATGACATTATTTCATTCTTTTTATTGGCTTATGTCTTTTGATTGGAGCATTTTTAGTCTATTTACATTTAAAGTGATTATTGATTGGTATGTACTTATTACCAGTGTCCACATGGTAGAAAGAGCTCCCAAAAGTGACTGTCACTAATGTCTATGTCCTCAGGGTGAGCTTCAGTGGCCTCTTGCCTCTCCCAGAGACTCTCCAAGATCATCAGATAGGTCTGACAGACCCAGGCCTCTATCAAATTACTGCTTCTTCCCTGGGTCTCAGAGTCTATGAGATTTTGTGTGTACCCTTTAAGAATAAAGATTCTTTTTCCCCCAGGCCTCTGGGACTCCTGAAATTAATCCCCTCTGTCTTTCAAAGCCAAATGCTCTGGGGGTTCATTTTCCTGGTGCAGGACCACCAGGCTGGGTAGGCCAATGTGGGGCTTGGACCTCTCACTTCTAATTATTCTCCCCTTTGTGGGTCACTCACTGGGGGTATGGGACTTGATTATTTCATGACTCCTTGCCCCCTACCCATCTCATTGTGGTTCCTTCTTTATATCTTTAGCTGTAGAACATCTTTTCTGTTAGGTTCCCATCTTTTCCATTGATGATTGTTCTGTAGATAGTTGTGATTTTGGTGTGCCTGTGAGAGGAGATGAGCTCAGTGTCTTTCTACTCCATCATCTTGGCCAACCCCCTGATGATTGTGGGCTCTTAAGACAACTTGTGTATCTTTTATATTTTTATATCTGAATTTTACTGCTGCTTTTATCTTTTTAATTTAATTTTTATCTTTATCTGAAAAAGAATCTTCTCTGTCCACAACCCTGCTCCCAAGTCATCCATTCTCTGAACTTCAGGTAATAATTTCTTAAATATGACACCAAAAACACAAGAAGCAAAAAAAAAAGAAATAGAATAGATAAATTGTACTTCATCAAAATTAAAATTGTTTGGGCTTTGAAGTACAGTAAGAAGAATTTGAAAATGCAATCTAAATAATGGGGGAAAATATTTGCAAATTGTATATCTGAGAAATGTTTAGTATCCCAAATGTTTAAATAACTCTTACAACTCAACAATAAAATATTTAATAACCCACTTAAAATAGGGAAATTATTTAAATAGACATTTATCCAAAGATGATATATAAATGACCAGTAAGCTTATGAAAATAAACTCAATATCACTAGTCATTTTGAAATGCAAATCAAAATCACAAGGTATCACTTAATATCCACTTTAATAAAAAAAGATAATAACAAATGTTTGAAAGGCAGTGAAGATATCAGAACCTTCATACATTACTGGTAGAAATGTAAAATGCTGCAGCCACTTTGGAAAACAATTTGACAGTTCCTCTAGACGTTACACATATAGTTATCATACAAACAAGGAATTCCACTCCTAGATATCTACCAAAGAGAATTGAAAAGATATGCCCACACAAATATTTGTACATGAATGTTCATTTCAACATTTTTCATAATAATCAAAAAGTGGAAAAAACCCAAATGGGATATCCATACAATGGAATACTATTTGACCATATAAAGGAATGAAATATGATAAATATTATGAGACATAAATGAACTTCAAAATCAGTATGCCTAATGAAAAGAGCCAGACTATGTATTATATGAGTCCAGTTATATGAAATATCTGGAATAGGCAAATCTATTGAGACAAAAATCACATTTGTGGCTTCTAGGACCTGGGTATATGAGGAAATGTGGAATGGATGTTAATGGATATGGAATTTCTTTTTGGAGTAATTAAATATTTCTGGAATTAGATAGTGGTGATTGTTGTACAATTTTGCCAGAATACTAAAACCACTAAAATGTAAATGTGAAATTGTAAACTGTAGTGTTATTTATAAAATAATTGATTTTTTGTCAGAATCACTAAGCTCTGTTTGGCCCACCTTCACATTCATTTCCTGCATAAATATTTTGTGATCATCTACTAAATGTCTGACAGTGTACTAGACATTGAGATTGCTGACTCTAGGTGGATTTGAGCATCCACACAAATCCTTATAATATTCTGCAGTGAATACTGCTTATTGACACAGGGCCTTATCTGCTAGGTTGATCTTTGGTTGGTATGATAAGCCACAGATTTCCTGACTAAGACATCTACAGGAGGAATTAGCAATTGGGTGCCCTTTTCAGAGTACAGGCTCATCTAACATTCAGAAAATAGGAGTATATTCCTGTAACTTTATAAAAGTACTTAACTACATCAAAGAGTTTCCCTCAATTTTGTTACACAAAATGAATCCCCTTTTGTTTAGCACTTTATAGTTCACAAAATGCTTTCTTAGATGTTTTCCCATGTAAGCCTCAAAAAAGAAAAAAACCCTATGTTGTCAGCATAACAGTGATTATTCCATTCACATGATGAAACCAAGAATCTGAGAAGCTAAGGAACTGAGATAAAGTTATCACTTTATTTGTTAGTAGCAGAGCTGACACTATAATCCAGGTTTTCTGATTCCAAAATTATCATTCTTTTTTCTATACCAGTAACTCATTTTTAAAAAATTTCATAAACTAATGCATACAAAAAAGTGGTCATTGGCATAGGCTTGCTCATATTTTATTTTGTCAAGTTAAGAGGTTAGTAAACAACAATAAACAATAACCACCCACAATTAGGAAGAACATAAACAGATAAGATAGAAGTTTTTAAGTTAAATGCTTTAAATTTTATAAAACACTTGCCACATTCTCCCAATTTTCTCATTTTGCTTTAGTTTGATAAAATCTTCCTCATGGGCAGTCACTGGCCAAATACTTCTGGAAGACAGCTAGTTTCATGTTTGAGGAAGACTTGCCATGTATTTCATTGATAGAATAATGAATTAATTAAGCTCCTTTATTTCCAATGTCATCCTGAACTCAGGTAGCAATAATATTCACATCTTCTCCAATACAATACCTTGTTGTGGCCAAACATGATCATTCTTGTTTTCAGGTAAAAAAAGCATATTTTAAGTGAAGCAAAGTTAATATACAAAACATCATAAACTAAAAGAATATATTGCTACCAATTAGGCACAAATAATTCTTCCTGCCACTACTTGGGGGTTTCACAATAGTTGAGAATGTCCAAGACACATGTTTATCTTGTATGCTATACATAAAACATGATTACTTTTGCTTCCTTCTCAACTGCATTTTGGGACATTGTAGATTATGGTTACATTTACAAGGTATCAAGACATCTGTAAGTGAAGATGAATGAAAACTCTTTAGTTCATCGTTCAGTTGATTTAACTTCATGATCCTCAATATCTGGATGACTGCAAACATCTGGGTGATTGAAATTATCACAATCTATAAAACGTGTCTGTGGTTAACAAGATTGATGAATGAAATCATGCTGTGATGTTGATTTAAGGTTGAACTCAATAACTGCTAGATAAATGTTGGCTTGCTGGTAAGCTAAATGGATGGATGGATGAATAGATGGAAGGATGGAGAGATAAGTGAATGGGTGAATAAATAACATTTCAGTACATATTGTGTAAATACAATTTAATGTTTAAAACATTAATAATGATACTATGTTGCTCAGGTTCTATAATTCATATTATTTTATATTGTTTTACTTTTACCCACAAATGCTCCATTTATCCAGTTTTTAACAGGTTCCATGTAAATAAAGTTGCTAGGTAGTGATACTTAGCACCTTAAGTACTGTATTAGTTTTCTATGTTTGGAGTGCAAATTACCACAGACTGTGTGGCTTAAAACAACAGAAATTTATTTTCTCACAGTTCTGGAGCTCACAAGCCCAAAATCAGTGTTGGCAGAGCTGCTGCACTTTTTTTCCAGGGATCTGGGGAGAATCCATTCCATGTCTCTCTCCTAGCTGCTGGTTGTTGCCAACAATTCTTGGCATTCCTTGGCTTCCTCTACATTACTCCAATCTCTGCCTCCATCTTCATATTACCGTCTCTTCTGTGTGTCTGTATCTTATCCTCTTCTATCTTATAAGGATACTTGTTGTTGGATTTACAGCCCATCCAGATAATACAGGATGACTTCCTCATCTCAAAATCTTTAACTTAATTACATGTGCAATACCTAGTTTACCAAATGAGGTAAAATTTACAGGTTCTGAGAATTAGGACATAGACATATTTGGAGGGGGCCACCATTCAACCCTCTTCAAATACCAAACAATTTTAAGCAGAGCTTTTTCTAAAGATTGTTATATATCTGCCTTATTAAACAGAGGATAGTTAACTTAAGAGTATACTAATTGCTCAGGTACTTTACTGTGTAGTTTACATATAAAGTGAAATTCTCATGAGGTATGTAGGGCTGTTTGCTCCTATACTAGTGCTTCTGAACTAACATTGTTTCTTTAATTCGTATTTTTTTTCAGGTGTTTCTGTCCCTTCTTTTTGTCAGCTGTAATTTCTTGATCCTGTATTTGTATTGATTCTTCATTCCTTATTCTAATTTAATGCTTCTAATATTCTGTAATAACAAGGCTTGCTAGAAGTATTTGTAAAACAAGAATCAGTGGTTTGGAATTATTTAAATATTGCAAAATGCTGGGTAAAACAAAATGTATAAATTCTAACTAATGTAAATATAGCATTTAGTTTCAACAATATGAAAAGACCTGACATGATAATATTTCATGTTTAAGACATAGCTTTAATTGAGTGTGAAAAACCCACAGTATAATTTGGTTATCTATAAGATAGCACAATATTTTAATATATTAAGAAATATACATTTCCCAGAATTAGGATGGTACAATTCTTATTCTAATCCACATTGGTCAGATGAGATTTGGATGTCACATTTTATGACATACTTAAATGAATTCAAGTAACCAGAGGAAGGTGGCTAATGCATGGAGAGGCTGAAAGCTTGGCTAATGAAGAATATATGATGAAACCATGATGAATAGTGAAAAATAATGATGATGAACTGAAAACTGATTCTAGACAAGGGAAAGGAAGAACATTCTTGTTGTCTTTATGTAGAATAATGGCTGTCACGTATAAGAGTGCAGGAAGCTAATCCTTTCATGTAATAGAAGAAAGAAATAGGACCTATAAATGGAAGATAGGTGGAAGTGGACTTCCATTTATAATATAGAACATATGAGCAGTTCTTAAGCAATGGGACAGGTTGCTTATGAAAGTATAGTTTTCCCGTCTCTGAAAAAGATTGAACTGAGATTGACTTTTATTTACTTTATGAGATAGAAAATATGCTGAAGAAGTTTCTTGCTATGGAAAAAATTACATCTATAATTGGAATGTTAGGTCTGAGAAGATGATTCTTTATTAATAGGTTTCCTTTTGACCAAGGTGAAATATGCATCTAAATGCCAGGGAGAGAGCCCTGAGGCCATGGTCATTGGCTTTCTAACCCTCTAATGCATATGCCTCTTTTTCTTTCTATGTTTGTTTTTCTTTTCCTATTCACTCTGTTCCCTCATCCAGTCTATGCCTTAAGTCACTAAGGGCTTCAATCTGTAAACTTCAAGAGCAAATATGACACTGAGACTTGACAGGGAGATTATTCTCACCCTAATTGATCTAGTTCTATTTCTTTAACTACTAACTCTATGATCTTAAGCAATTTCCCAAACTTGGTTTGTGTTTTAGTTTCCCCCCAGTGTAAAATAATTTAAATAACACTTAAATATTTCTGTTGTTGAGACAGTGTGAGGGTGTGTGCACATGTATGTGTGTGTATAAGAAAGACATCAAAATCAGCACCCAAGGGCAAGGCATTATTAGTGAGCTCACTCTCTTAGACATGAGTAAAGTTTGGCAGTTTAAATAAGTTTTTTCATGGGAAGCCCTCCACAGGTGTGTGTATATGTATATTGGGGGTGAGAGAATGGACTTAACTCAGTCATTACTATCTCTAACATTCCAGAAACTGTCTCCATTGAAAATGAAAAGTATTTTATTTTCCCTGAGCCAGAAATATTTTCTAGAGAAAAAATTATTTATTTATTTAAATAAATATTTATTCTAGAAAGAAAATATCATGTTGGGGACTGGAAAACAATCCCATCCTCAAAAGCATTGCCAGCATGTCTTTGTAGCTGCTCAGGGAAGCATTCCATGAGCATGACACAATGACAGATATTTTAAACAAAAACAAAAAATCCCCACTATGGACCCTGGACTGCCTGAAGAACCATAGAATACAGCTCTTGGCCCCCTCTGCTGGTGAGCTGCAAAGGATTAGTGAAGAAATGTTGGCATCATTCACCATAAAAAGAAATGGTAGCTCTAGAGTGTTGGCAGCTAAACTTTATGTAAGGCTCTGTGAGTAATCATGAGGAGGATAAGTGGCATTTTTCAGGAGCTTTGAGCAACTGAAGACCCATTTAAGTTAAACATTGACACATAATCCCACACACATCCAGCTAATTGTGTCTTGGACAAAGATATATTATAAACAAACAAACATAAAATAATAAAAAGCTGAAGTCTTCAAGCCTCACTCTACAGACTGTAGAAAGCTATGATATTAGTGTTTAATTTCAGGGTATTTGAAACTGTTACCTAACAATGCTGGTGAAGAAATACTACAGAGAAAATCTATAATGGTATTAAAAGGAAATCTAGAAAAGCACCACAAATTTTCTAATTCCTTTGAGATTCCACCGGAAATGCAGGGCTTGGCTTATCAATGGATATGAAAATCATTCCATATCCATTGATATGGAATATCCAGATTTCTCTCTGATAATATATCATACCAAGAACAACAATATCTGTTATCCTAGTCCTGTATGCTCTAGGACATGTAGAATATCTAGAGTATCAGAGCTGATACTCCGAAGGCATCACTGTTTCTGGAATCTAGTAAGTATGCATTAATCATTGAAGAAATGCCAGTTAAGGGGAGAACTAGGATTTATTTACTCAGAAACACCTGGGAACTAAGAACTTGTATTCTCACTTTTAGAATTAACTTCATCCCATAAAATAGACCTTGAATGGGGCACGTAGTCACTTGCTAGCTTTTATATTTGCTCATTATCAATAAACACCCTTCAATTCATTTGCACTTCAGAGACTACCATCTTTGTTTAGAATTCGTAAATTTTGGAATTTTTCTCAATAATCCTAGGTCATGATTGTCAATTTATAGATAAGTCTACTAAGGAGAAGCAAGGTTATTTGGCTTTTCCTGGATGGTACTATAGATATGATGATGATTATGATGATGATGGTGTACAATATTTATTAATATATTTCCTTAGATTATGTATATGTATTATTCATTAAATCATCACATGGCCCTGTGAGACATAGCACCTATGACTATAACCATTTCATATATAAGAAAATTGAGGTTAAAAAAGGTTAAGTAGTTTTCCCCAGGTTACACAACTATTAAATTACAGAGTTGGAATTAAGATTCCAGGCAGTCTGACTCCCACAAGCTGTAGCGCCTCCTTAGTTACTGCTAATAATTGAATGAACCATGACCTGAGAACAAGTTCCTAAGTGCAATGCTAATGTTCTTTTCATTCTTTTATGACTCACTAAAGAAGGCTCTTTGCTTTGCACCATCAAAGAAACTGAAAGACTACACTTTTAAGGGTGATGGTGAAAAGAATTGTCTTTGTGGAAATAGGTAGATAGCTGGAGCTGCAGCCAGCAAAATTTGCTTATAGACATGAGTACTCAGAACTACGCTTTTAAGCCAAGGGAAAGCCCAACAGCTGAGTCTGTATGAAACAAAATTTAAAGCCCCAAATACAAATTGACAAACACAAAGAATTATCATTTGCTATTGTTTGAGGAGGCTGGAGTTAGCACACCCCCTTTACAAGTTGGTTTCTCTATGTCTCAACTCATAATCACTTGAGCAGTTGTTTCCATAGACACCCACACTTCAGTTTCTCAGCTTAACCGCATTCAAACAAGAATGCAGGCTTTGGTTGCAACAGCTGTGAACTGTTTTACCACGTGTCTAACAGGCATAGCTTATCTACTTTCCTCTATGTGCTCAACAGGACAGGGGGGTTCAAAATACAGTAATGAAAGATTACCTGAAAGACCCTTAGAAGTTTCAAAGCTGAAGAAACATATTTTGATCTTTAAGAAAGAAGGCAAAATCAGAAAAGAAAGGAGGATAAACTTTTGTCTGCCCTTTGCTTTTGGGAACAGGGGTGGGGCAATAGTGGCTGGTGCTAGGCTGTTTCACAAGTGCAAAATGAGAGCACATGCCTTCCTTCTTTGTCTGAAACAGAGCTGTGGGTCCCTGAGGACACACGGGGAAGGTGGTGGGGTGTGGAAATCTGTATGGGCACTGAAAAATACTTGAAAAATAAGCTAATAATATTCACAGGTCACTTAGCTGTGTTTGATTTTGAACTTGTACTAACAACAATCAAAGAAAAAATTGGAATTAAATTATATTTAAAAGCACTTACCTGCTGAGAATCTGGGGAAAGAATATTGTAGTAGAAGTTTCCATAGAGAGAAAAAAATATAAGAATCATCTTTAAAATGTATTCTTGTGAAAAACATAAATAGTAAATTTATCAATTGGCCTAGAAACTTCAGGTATAGACATGCTAAAAGAGTGTACATGCATATACACACACAAACACACATACATTGTTGTATGAAGCCTTTGTGTACACCCAGTACACAAAGCTTGCTGGCTTGTGCACATCCCATCTGAACACAACATATGTACAAATATGCCTCACATTGAGGAGTGCTTTGAAGTTCAATGTAAGTAATCAGACAAATATTCTGTGCTTAGATGAAATCTGGTCACAAAAAGGGCATGATGAGGAATTCTAAGTCTTAAAATAGTGATAAAAAACAATTTCAACTCATATAATCATCCCCAAACTCCTATGATATAGATTCTATTGTTACATTATGTGAATGAGCAAACTGAAGCACAAAAGTTTTAAGTGACTTGAAAAAAATCACTTTGCTATTAAGAGGCCGAGCAAGGATTTGACCTCAGGCAGTCTGGTACTAAAATCAATACTCTTAACCTTTGCAGTTAGCAAGTGGAAAGAAGTGCTCAGAGTCTAGTAGGAAAAAGTGGGTGCTGACCCACCCCCCACTCTTTTCCTCTTCTAAGCATCCAGATCTTTTGTGAGTTACTATTCTGTATCACTGGGTGAATGGGTAGGAATTTAAGTGGTAGAGATATTTTAGACAGGCAGGGATGTGTGGCTTGAAAAGTAATTGCTATTTGATGCAAAATGAACTCTTTGTAATGAACTCAACAGAGACTCTTCCTCCTCCTTAGCCTCTTACTGTTAAAATAGTGCATCATCCGGATCTTGCCTTAGATTACATTTCCTTAAAAAGAAAAAAGACACTTTCAGAATGATGTTTGGATGACAACATTTCAACTGAATCTTCAAGTTTCTCTTACCCTTCTCTATTATTTCCTCATTCTAAAGCTAAATAACTTGGTCATCCAGCATCTTCTGTTGCAATTTTCTGGAACTGAGTGTTTACTACAATATTCATATCCATGGGTGAGCTATATGAATATTTCAGTAAATAATATACATAAAGAGTACTTTAATCATTAAAGCACTCTTTATATAGCCAGTGTGTATTTTATTTTTCTGTGCTCAAGGAAGCTTTTCCCAGCTAGTTGAATCTCTAAAAAATGAAATATATTTTCACTTGTAAGTAAAACTTTTGACAAGCAGAAGCTTTTCACCTTTCTTCAGATTCCACTTCCAGATAAATTTAATCTCACTGAGTAGAAACTGGGCCATTTGAGACGTGTGAACTAGGACACCAATGTTTTCCTTTGAATAGCCACCTATACAGATACAGTAAAATCATGGATTAAACAAAGGAATTACAAGACTCCAAAGATAGGCAATTCTGATAATCCTCTCTCTCATGTTAATTACAGATACTATGTGCAGATAGTTAAAGTTGGCTTTAAGGGCCAAATATATTATTTATTCCTTGTTTATGTTATTTTATTTTATTTCAAGGAGTAGAGATAACTGAAAAATTATTGAGGCATTGCTAGTTTTTACATAATCATGAAATTTGATTTTGGGCCTAAGAGAGGAGGACAGAGTGAGAATTTTAAAGGTAGTATGATCTAACAGTTGGTTTAAAAAAAGAGCTCAATAATAGGCATGACCAAGTCAATAGAGCTGAACCATGGCTTCAGTATAGGGGGCAAAGGAACATCTCTGGTATTAATGCAAAGTCTTTCCATCATTTTTTCTTTGTGCAGTCCTGGACCTGCTATAGGTGATAGGGGAATAAGTGAGTTATGATCCTGGTTGAGCAGATTTAAGAGCCTGGCAGTTACCAAGGAGATTTGCCTTCAGGACAAATAATACGTGAAAGTGGATACATGGGTATTTTTTTTTTTATTTCAATTTTTCAGATAAAGTGTTTAGAATATTTCCTACAAAAGATAATGACCACGTGAGATCCTTTAATGGTAATTAACGTAATAAGGCTGGGGTTATTTAAGCAACAATGTTAAAGTTCTTTTAAATACAGTATCACCATGTAAAATATATCTCCAACTATCTAGACATGAGGCAGAATTATTGAAAATATTAAAATTTAGGACCAATTGGTTAGAAGTTTGAAAATCAAGGAAATTATTGAGATGCTTGAGTAACAAATGAATTTCAACAAACAGGTGCCAATAAGTTGCATTTGAAGATTAGTAGTTATGTGAAACACATATACTATTTTAATGAAGAAAAGCTGTGAGATCCCTGGAGGCTCCACTTATAAAACTCAAGCTAAACTGAAGTTAGCCTCTTTATGAATTCCTCACATTTTTGGATACTACCCACTGTTGCTGATGAAATATGACCTGATCAACTGCTCAGGCCATGGAAATGTTTCACCCCAGGTTGGGGGATTCCATGTATTCATATTTCAGTTACACTTAGGAAAGGAATGGGAACTGGCAGACATTGAAAGACTATGATTCAACTCAGGGATTACGCCTGAAAAAGAAGTCAGTGAAATACAAGGAGGAGAGGGGAAGGTGTATGGTAGGGGAACTTGAGACTTTGCCAACAGTGTTAGTCAGATTTTCCCTGGGTCCTCATATGAACAGGTTGTTATTTTGAGATCCTCACCATTGAGAACTGCAGAGAAAAGATGCTATGAAAATACTGTAAAAAATAAAGAAAGAAATACACTGTATTTGTATAGAAATGCAAAGTCATGGATTTATAAAGCAATTTAAAATATTGGAGCCCAGTTGGAAATGACTATTTGTGTCTCTGTATTATTCATTAGTCACATCAGCACTTACCTATTTCTTTCCCGGGGCCACCTGTTTTCACTGAAACTTGTAAACAGAGGCAAATAGAGGATCTTTATGAGGAACAGAAATAGCTAGAACATTCACAAAAGCTTTTTTCTTTTAATGGCACCATTGGAACTATGAAAAGATTTTTTCCCAGAGTCAGGAAACAGTGTGGGTGGCGCTACCTAGTCTTAGTGGAAAATGAGGGGATGAACACTGTGGTATATACCCATACCCATACCCTAAGCTGCCAATGAGCTCAATTCTCTTTTCCCCTGTGTTATAACCAAATGCAAATAGCACACACATAAGTTTACTTTTCTTTTTTTTTTTACTAACTTAAAGACAGATATAAGCTACATTAACCTCATTGTCTCACCTAACTACCATTCTGTTTTTATTTTTAAGGTAAAAATAATTATTGAAGTATAGTTGATTTACAATGTTGTGTTAGTTTCAGGTGTACAGCAAAGTGAATCTGTTACACATATACATATATCCACACTTTTTTTAGATTCTTTTCCATATAGGCCATTACAAAGTATTGAGTAGAGTTACCTGTGCTATACAGTAGGTCCTTATTACCTATTTTATACATAGCAGTGCATATATGTCAATCCCAACTTTCCAATTTATCCCCCACCCTTTACCCCTGGTAACCATAAGTTTGTTTTCTACATCTGTAACTCTATTTCTGTTTTGTAGATAAGTTCATTTGTACCTTTTTTTTTAGATTCCACATATAAGCAATATCATACAATATTCGTCTTTATCTGTCTGACTTACTTCACTCAGTATGACAATCTCTAGTTCCATCCATGTTGCTGAAATGGCATTATTTTGTTCTTTTTTATAGCTGAGTAATATTCCACTGTATATATGTACCACATCTTCTTTATCCATTCCTCTGTTGATGGACATTTAGGTTGCTACTGTGTCCTAGCTATTGTAAATAGTGCTGCAATGAACATTGGGGTGCATGTATCTTTTTGAATTATGGTTTTTTCCAGATATATGCCCAGGTGTGGGATTGCTGGATCCTATGGTAGCTCAACATCACTAATTATTAGAGAAATACAATTAAAAACTACAATGAGGTATCACCTCACACCAGTCAGAATGGCTATCATTAAAAAAATCTACAAATAATAAATGCTGGAGAGGGTGTGGAGAAAAAGGAACCCTCCAACACTGTTAGTGGGAATGTAAATTGATAGAGCCACTATGGAGAACAGTATGGAGACAAACTAAAAATAGAGAACTCTTTATATATCATTAAACAGTGAAGAATTATTTTTCACCAAAGTTATAATTCTATTTTTACACTCACACTCAATTTTTTGCTAAAAATGCCCTTTACCCACTGCATGCATATCATTATCTCCCAATCTCTCTTAAAAACTGGATTCTCATTTTCTAACAAAATTATTCTCTTGAAGGTCACTAGTGACTTCCCTTTTGGTTTCTAATGATATTCTGAAATCTGTCTTTTTTTAGAGATAGAAGAATAGCTAAAATCATACTATTCTTAGCTCTGCTCCCTTTATCGTAGCTCTGATCAACTTAGAGAGCTTTTATTGCCATGTTAAATGTTATTTGAAAGTGAAAATCAGAGGTTTAGTCACCTGAAGACCAAAGAAAAACTTTGCGCAATGATCTGTTTAGTTGTATTATCAAACTAGGCAGGTCAAATGTTATGTTTATAGTATAAACAAACCTCAGATGGCTTCCTTCTACCAGTTTACACCAGGACAGCAGAGCAGATTCTTCCAGGGACATTCAGCTCTCAGAATAGTTTAGGACTATGGGACTGCATGCCTTTCAATAGGTATCTGAACATTGAAGAGAGGTTTTGGACCCCCATCTCTACTTTTACCTCATCATCTAAAACCCTTCATCACTGTTACTTCCAGTGACAGTCTAGTCTAGATAGAACCTAGCATCTCATAAAAGGCCGGAAAGCATTGGTTTTGTAATTATGCTTCCTACTCAGTCTCTAATATACAATGAGAATCAAAAGTGCTTCCCTTGATAGTTGTCAATTTTCTTTCCTCAAAATGGGGACAATTATGTCTGCTCTTCCTACCTTCCTAGGTTGCCTGAGATTCAAAAAGTTAATGGAAATGTAGGTGCTATTCACATAAGAAATAACTTCATTAATTTCTATTGTCTAAAGAGATACCAAAAATACAAACCTTGATAAATGTTGATGTAGGTAAAAAAATCATAGCTTCCCAAGCAAAGTGTAAAAAGGTTCCATTCGCCCTAATTAAGCAAAAAGTTATAGCTGAGCTTGAATGAACCCAAAGGTGCTTTAACATATATATATTCTTGGTATGCTGCTTCTTTTGAAGGACATTTGAAAATGCCTTTGCATGGTGATCATAACAAATCCCTTGTTTCGGAATTTAGGTTGTTCTCCTGATTTTTTTTCTGAGTTGCAGATGCTCAGATGGCTCTTTGCCATTTGTGATGCACATGTCCCACAGTAGTAGAGAACCTATACTTGAGCTTGTAAAATAACCATGTAGTCCAAAAGTATAGGTTGTCATTTGAGACTTATTCTGGCCATCAGCTGTAGATGGCATTGTTCATGAATATTTATGGTGAAATAAGAATTCATGACATCTCTCTTGCTGTTTTGACACCTTTTGAAAAAGCATTTGTGTTTATAGACTTACAGTAATTTCTGAGAAGAGCAATGTCAACAATGTGGTAAGACAGCCTTTCATGTAGTAGGCAAGTTGCTCTTGCTGAAGATGACCTAGGCAATACTAATGCTTTTGAAACAAATAAGCACTCACCAGACAGCTAGTACTAAAACACATAGTAGTACTGAATGGAGGGAGGAGAATAAGGAGGGAGATAGAAAATAATTTCATAATTTAATTCTCCTTTTAGTGACCATTGAAGAAATCATAGAATCTAAGGGCTAACAGCAAATTGGAGGTTATCTGATCCTGTGTTTCCCAAATTTCAATCATTCTTATACCTCTTGCATGATTTTTCCGTACCTGTTTACCACTACATAATATGTATAATAATATATATATCTTTCTTTAATCTATTCAAATATAATTTTATTTAAAGTTATTTAACTTCCTTTAAAATAAAATATTATATTACCATATGTTCAGAAAACAAGTTACATGTGACATAAAGAGATGGTAATTATAGAAAATAAATACTAAATCTATTATAAATATAATTAGTTATTAAAATAAAATATTTGTCCATACATCTGTCCAAATTATATTGAATTCCACTTGTGACAAATGGGTTCAGGTCTACATCTGCTTTGTATCAGTAGAAGTATGTAGAAAAGTACTTCTCTTTCCCAGAAAGGCTGGTTCCTGTCAGGTCACATGGCAAGGCCATGGCAAAGATAAGACTGACTAATCTGGTTACAGAAATGTTTCACTACCTGAGAACATTAACTTATTTTCTGCATTCTCCATGGAGATGTTTCACATCACAAGGCCTTTGAAAGAAGAGCTATTATTTGAGGCTTAATAGGTTGTCACATAACTTTTTCCTTCCTAAATTCACTGGTGTATTTAGAACTGTACCCCCAGTTATAAGAGGTGCTGATGTAACAGTCAAAAAGTTAAAAAGAGAAAGTGAAATATGGGACAGGACATCACCAGAGTTTGACCAGGGAAAAATCTTGATATAGATGGATTCAGATGTGCAAAGCCTTAATCTCCACAGACGGAAGGGGAAATTAGACACCAAGCACATCTCCTAACAGCTGCATAAAGCTTCTGGGCCCATGAAAGAGGCAGCCAAGCAGCCAACTAGGAATGGAACACCAGGTTTAACTGAAAATGCTAGTGACCTTGAAGGAGTTCTGAGTATAGGTAAACAAAAAAGAAGCCAGCATCAGAAATATCTCCAAATCAGTCATCTCCAGGGTGTGTTTTCCTTGATTTAGCAAACAGTCAGCCCTATTCCCTATACTTTCTCCATTTTTATCTCCAGACATAGGCAGTGAGAATTGGTGCCCAGCATAATGTTTCAAAAACAAGTCTAACCCTAATTTAGTATAAACATGATTAGAATAGTAGCAAGTGTCTCCAAATAAAATTAACATTAGTTTATTAGCTTAAGTAGCTTTATTAGTTGCTATTAGCTATAAGTGAACATTAGCCAAAACCTAGCTAAATTGCACTAAATGATTTCAAATGACTTAAACTAGAAATGCAAAACTATAAAGACACCCCACACCCAGAAGACCATTTAATATAATGATCTTAAATAATCAGGTGGAGAAACTAAAGCCTGGAGAGAGATGGAACTAGCCTACAGTAACATTGTGAGTTAGCATCAGAACTGCTGTTAGAATCCAAGTGTCACAACTGACAGTATAATCCTATTTCTTAATATCATGTGGTATTTAGTCATCAGCTTTCCCCTCTCTTTCTCTTACTTTCCACTCCCACCCTTGCTTCTGCTCTTGCAGGTACAGGATATTTTTTGAGTGAATATCCTCTCTTTTAAAACTAAAATTGCAGTGTTCCATTTAAGAAGTAAAGATGAGTTTTTATTCAAAATCAAACTCAATTCCAAGTCCATCAAATTCATTTAGCTTTTGCTCAGCCAAGACTTCATATTTTGGCCATATTCCCTCATACCAACTTGAATCTAAATCAGCTCCCAAATGGGTAACTCAACTCTAACTTAGATCTGACATCTGTCTCTCTTTCATGCACCTGGCCTCATTTATCTTTGTACTTTTCAATGTGTTTACACTGTCTGCACAAGCTAGATTTTCAAAGCCCCTGCTCCCCATAACCTTTATTTCCCCATATTTGAATATTTTTTCCTAAAATGTTTTCAAAATGTCAATTCTTTGCCCAGAAATTTTCTTCAAGGAGAGAAAACAAGCCTTTATAGAAATAACTACTGCTTGCAAATACTCATACTACTGAGCTAGTGCCTTTCTTGGCAAGTTGCCCCTTACACCAAGAAATACAAATAAAAAATTACAAAGTATGAAAGTTGAAAAAAAATTCAAGATAAGTAACAGAAGCCATTTCCCTTTGGAGAGAAATAAAACAGTGGCAGTGTTTTTGAATGTTAATATAATAGATTTAGGCCAAATTATCTACTTACCTTAGTAGATCAAAGGTGAGAAGTACATTGCATTTCATGAAGTGGAAGCCATTCTTGGTCATTTTCCTATCTTGTTGTCTTCTGGAAAAGTAGTTTCAAAAATGATTTGGACATTATTCTAGGAGGTGGATCAAAAAAGAGTAATGCCCAAATCTTTTTTGAAACTATTTTTCCAGAAGACAACCATATAGGAAAGTGACCAAGAATCGTAGCAAGATCTTTTTTGACTGACCTCCTAGAGCAATGAAAATAAAAACAAAAATAAACAAATGGGAACTAATTAAACTTAAAAGCTTTGCACAGCAAAAGAAACCATAAACAAGATGAAAAGACAATGCTCAGAATGGGAGAAAATATTTGCAAATGAAGCAACTGACAAAGGATTAATCTCCAAAATATACAAACAGCTTATGCAGCTCAATATAAAAAAAAAAAAAAACCCAATCAAAAAATGGGCAGAAAAAAAATGGGCAGAAGACCTAAATAGACATTTCTCCATAAAAGACATAAAGATGGCCAACAAACACATGAAAAGATGCTCAACATCACTAATTAGTAGAAAAATGCAAATCAAAACTGCAATGAGGTATCAGCTAACACCAGTCAGAATGGCCATCATTGAAAAATCTACAAACAATAAATGCTGGAGGAGGGTGTGGAGAAAAGGGAACCCTTTTGCACTGTTGGTGGGAATGTAAATTGATACAACCACTATGGAGAACAGTATGGAGGTTCCTTAAAAAACTAAAAATAGAACTATATGACCCAGCAATCCTACTACTGGGCATATACCCAGAGGAAACCATAATTCAAAAAGACACATACACCCCAATGTTCATTGCAGCACTATTTACAATAGTCTGGACATGGAAGCAACCTAAATGTCCAGCAACAGAGGAATGGATAAAGAAGATGTGTACATATATACAGTGGAATATTAGCCATAAAAAAGGAATGAAATTGGGTCATTTGTAGAGACGTGGATGGACCTAGAGACTGTCATACAGAGTGATGTGTCAGAAAGTGAAAAACAAATATCGTATATTAACGCATATATGTGGAATCTAGTAAAATGGTATAGATGATCTTATTTGCAAAGCAGAAA